>NC_034409.1:119487576-119580555 GCF_002078875.1 Numida meleagris | reverse complement strand
TTCCTTCCTTCCCCTTCCTTAAATTTTGTTACTTTTCCTTCCTTTCCTTCTTTTTCCTTCCTTTCCTTCCTTTTCTGCCTTTGCCTTCCTTCCTTCATTTTCCTTCCTTTTCCGTCCTCTTCCTTCCTTCTCTCCCTCCTTCCCTCCTTTTCTCCTTCACTCCTTCCCTTCTTCCTTCCTTCCCTCCTTCCTTCATTAACTTCCTTAACTTCCTTCCTTTCTTCCTTAACTTTCTTCCTCCCTTCCACTCTTCCTTTCTCCTTTCCTCACTTCCTTTCCCCTACCCTCTCTTCTATTCCCCTCCTGTCCCTTCCCTTCCTCTCTTCCTCCTCCTCCTCCTCTTTCTCCTTTCCCTTCATTTCAGTCTTAGCAAGCCATATAGATTTTTGCAGTATATTTCAGTGTTAAATACTGGACAGATGAAAGGAAAGTTGCTGACTGAGAACATATTTTTATCAGTAGAACTTGATATTTGGTACAGGTTAAACAGTGTGCACAGACTAAGCTTCTCAGTATAATCCCAAAGTTGTAGTATATCTAAAGTTTAATATGAATAACTCTTTGCAGATGTATAATTCTGGAAGTTTAAGTAAGGAGAATGAACTTCAGATGTTATGGATACATAAAAGCAGTTTCACTACCCAGAAGGTGAATACTAATCTTATTTGTTGATTAGAAAGGAAAGCAAAGAAATGTTTGTTTGTTCAAATTGTTTTAGATTAATTAGACTACAAGGTTAAACTGTAATAATAATAATATAACCATCAGTAACATGATAATAAGTATTGATGTAAGTTTGATATAAAAGAGTGATTTGTGTTGCCAATAATAATTAGATAACCTAATGTTTTCATCAATAAGATTAAGAAATGCTTGGAAACAAGCATGTAATATAAATAAAATGAGGCATAAAAGGCAGACTTAAATTGTTGATCTTTGGAACTGTTCCCAAGATTTTATGTTTCTGGAGACAAAAGTGTCATTCTGGACTCCCAGATGGTGCTGAGGGAAAACAAGGTGAACAAGTGCAGAGACTGAAGCTTCAGTAGCAAAGAGAACTGTTTGGTTTCAGTTGGGAATAGAATGTGCTTTTCTTGTTGGCTCCTGCTTTTCTAAGGCTCTGGGCTCTATAAGAATGTCAATCATTAGGAAGAGATGGTGCTTTCATAGGCCATGGATACTACCTTGTATACCCAACCTCAGAAGGAGCAAGACTTGAACCTAGGTCTTACCTTTTTCCTCTTAAAAGCCCATGACATGCCCTGAGCCATCCACTGGTCATCATATTAAAGCTTTCTCTTTCATCTGGGCACAACACAGCTTATTTCTGCAACAACAGAAATGCTGAACTAGAATGGATCTGGGCACTTCTGCGTGTTTTCATATGAGTGCAGCTGAAAAGAATAACATAATGAACAAAACCAGATGGAGATGCCAGGGCTTTTATATCTGCTTAAATGCATTTCAGTGTGAGTATCCTGAGTTCTACCTATGGTTGGATCTCCTTAAAAAAGTTATCTTCAACAAAATTAAACTTGGCAAGAGTTTTGAAAATTGGTATTCTCAGGAATACTTCTAAAACATGAGTAGACTTGTGAGATTGGAGTTCAAGTGGTTTGTCTTACTTTGTTTAAATCATGAAAAATACCATGCTTTACCATGTATTCCACAGATTACATCTTTTTCTTTCTTCTAGTTTGCATTTCTTATTTAAAGAAAGGACAACTGAGAGCATTCACTCAAGTGCAGTCATTTTCCTATGACAGAGCAACATTTTTATAACAAGTCAGAAGTTGCTTGGCAAAGCTAGCAAGGTCCAAGAAATTCTCTTTTGTAAACAATAAAATGTGGACCAAATGCCACACAGAGTTAATTAAAAGAGCAGATTCAAACTAGGCAATGGTTGCAGTCAATCATATAGAGGCTTGCCAATGGCCTGTAGAAAGCAGAACTTCTTGGCCTCAGATAACAGAAAAGCTCATTTCTCAGCAAAGAGCATATGCCTTTCACCACATGATTTAATTGTATTGGCCAAGGTTCCCTATGAGAAGTTTTCTGTTTTCATCTTCCACTATAGCTCATCCAGTCTCCTGCAAGAGAACTTGGCCATTCAGACAGCTTTGTTTAAAGACCCTTATTTCCATGGCAAAAATGGCCTTTGATTTTCCCAGACCTCTCACTAGCATTGGAGAAAACATCTTCTCTCACTTTTGGACTCATTTTTAATTTGCAGTTTCAATAAATAGTGCTCAATATCCCACCCATGCTGGATCTA
Organism: Numida meleagris; assembly: GCF_002078875.1. Taxonomy (NCBI): domain Eukaryota; kingdom Metazoa; phylum Chordata; class Aves; order Galliformes; family Numididae; genus Numida; species Numida meleagris. The sequence goes on along the minus strand of NC_034409.1, from coordinate 119,578,280 downwards.
GAACTCGAGATTTCTACCTCTCCTTTGCTGGTCTCCACTTTATATTTTTGCTTCTCCCCTGACATCTCTTCCTTCTTATCTGTTCAAAGGACAACTGCATATTGTGCATACTTCTGAATCTAGGCTTGCATTGCCAACGGCTACATACTACGCACCAACAGGATCCTGCAATGGGCATTAGATGTCTAGACCTTCCCAGCAGTCCTTGGAGAGCATTGTACTCCTTCAAGAGTCTCACCCTTTTAGCAAAGAGGTACGATGGAAATTGCTAAGTATAGGGTGATTCTGGAGGCCTCTCCTCCTGGAGTCACCTTACCTAGGCATTTAGCCGCATTTGGAGCTGCAAATACTTGGGTCCTGCTCACTGAGATTTTCCTGAAGTGAGGAAGGTCTGACACATTTTGTGCACAATTTCCTCTATGTTAGGATAGGAGACAAGAAGCACAAAACCTGTGCTTAATTTCCTCCTAAGCCAGAGAGGATTCAGTCCAAGACTGGCAAGTGGTAAGTGATGTCCAGGTTCCTAATAAATGATAATTAGTTTTACATCAGCAAAAATAGTTATTGAGAAGAGGCCAATGAGAATCACACCTTGTACCTGTCAGGGATGAGAGAAGTACAGAGTATGGAGTCTACAGCAGAATCTTGCTGAATCTTGCACCTCTGCTTGTACTTCACTTTCATGAAGGCATGAAAAGAGGCATGAAAAGAGTTTTTGATCTAACATATATTCTCAGTCAGGGCAGCCACATCCATGGCTGTGGGTGCATGGATTTGCTGATGCGAATATGAAACTTATAGTTGGACTTTGGAAAAACCTTGCATGCCATCAGCATTTTTGTGCTGCAGTTGCAGAAACTGTTCCATGGTTTGGCATCATGTGAATGCAACAGCTTTTTCATCATTCCACTATTTGCCTCACTGCTGCTTCATGAGTTTCTAAAGGGTTTCCCTATACATTTCACTGGTGTGAGATGTGGACTTAGCTATAGCTTATTGTCTAGAGCTGTTCAGTATGTTAGCCTATTAAGTATCGCTATTTAATAAAGTTAGGCACTGCATTTATAGACACAGTTAGGCTAAATTCAACCATTTCTTCCTGTTCCCAAGAGTGCAGTGAACATTTTTACTGCAGAGGCTGGAGTTAACACTAGAATAAAGCTTGCTAGCACAGGCTCGGTGATTTAAATGCTCTGAGAATTGCTGCACTATAATAAGGAAAATGTCCTTGTGAAGCAATTTCCAGCTGAATGTTACAGGAAAAGAGAAGACATTTCCCCAAGTGAGAGAGAACCTAATGATGAAAAAAAGATCATTGTGTATTTTCTGCCAATGACAAATTCAAATTTTCTGTAGAATTTATTGTCCCTTCACCTTGACAGTGAGAAGTACAGCGGACCAAGATAGGAAAGGAGAATTCATTTTCTGCTGCAAATAAAGTCATCATTCAACTGCTCACCCAAGAAATGATTGGCCAAGAAGCTAACAAGCCTGCTTGTTATGGAATATATTTACATAACTACAATAATAAAATTCCAACATTAGGACTTCACTGGGAGCACACTTCTGATTCAGATCCTGTACAATATCAGATTTTTTGGACAGATTTGAGGCACAGTTCACATAGCATATACCCAAACATGTTCCAGAGCACAGAAATTATTATAGAGAAGCAAGTTTATATTGTATGCATTCTACTGATATTTTCTGCTTTGGGAGAAAGGATATTTTCTGCTTTGTATTAAGGAAGAAGAAATAATTTATATTCTACTGACATTTCTTTAATGCCTGCCTCTACTTTTTCTACTATGTTTTTGCCTGCTCCCTCCTACTAAAGCCAGATTTAACCACACTGCTATTAGTGGCTATGGATGCTAATTTACAGTTGACTTTCAGTACAGTCTAAAGTTTGTCATCAGAAGGAGAGAGATAACTCTCCTTTTTTTAATAGGGATGAGTAAAACGATTTGCTGAAGATAAAAGTTGCCTTAGACTATTTCCTATCCCTTGAACCAAACCATGGATTTTCAAGTAGAGAAAATTTGCTAAGAAATTGCCTATTTGAAATTTTTCTCCTTGAGTAACCCAGATGATTTCAGAACAGAGCCAGATTGAGTGAAGGAGCTGTGATTCCATATGAAAGTATATTTCAGCTCAGAGAAAGGTCATGGGGACAGTTTTGGTTATGCATGTTGGGTGACAGCCTTCAGCAGGCAAAAAAAGTGTACATACCAGAGAAAAGCAGCTGTCTCCATATAGCTTTTGTGAGTCTACTTCCCTTTTAATTCCTCAGGGACCAAGATGATTTCCTTGTTTCAGTGTATCAAATCCTCGTATTTTCCTTACTTTTCCTTGCCTTTCATTGTGTTGTCTTTTGCCTTTCCTCTTCACAATTCACTTCTGTGGTTAGTGCAAATTGTCTTCCAAAAAGTTTTAATATTAGAGTGATTATTTTGTAAAAATAATACCCAGAAATTATGTTAATTCTTTCTCAAGAGCTTCTCTATGAAATTAACTCAAATATCAAGTAGAGTACTTGTGTTTTGCTATCTAAGTGCTTTTCTTGCTTCCAAAAATTTTGATGTGTATTTCCTTGTTTGCCTATTTTCATTACTGTTTAATGAAGTCTCCACAGACTATGTGCAGATGCTGTTTGCATCATGCACTGCTGGCATCTTAAGTAATTTTGCATCTACTTAAGGCAAACCAGAAATTAAAGCAATGAAAGCTCTATGGGTGATTCTGACCCTTAGAAATAAATTAATTTTCCTTTCCATGCATTTTCTTCCAGAGCAGCATGAATATTTTTTGTCTGACATGAGAAAAATCATCCTCAGAGAAGAAGGAATGTTACCACTATTAGTAAATGAATACAGTCATAGAATCATAGAATGGTTTGAGTTGGAAGGGACCATTAAAGGCTGCCATCTGGTCCAACTCCCCTGCAATGAACAGGGACATCTACAGTTAGATCATGGTGCTCAGAGCTCCAACCAGCCTGATCACAGGAATAGAATAGATAGAAAGGAGTTGCTGGGTTACAAAATGCCATAGCTGTACCTTCTGAAGACACAGTAGCTTCTCTAAGCTTACCAGAGCATGGCCAGGTGGGACAAAGAGACCCTGACAAAGATGTACCTGCAGGGCGCAGGCCAGGACACCCTACTCTGCCTTCTCCAAGTTTACTATGACCACCATCCTCTCCCAAAGTTCACAAGTATCTTGGTGCTGTGGCAGAGATGTTCCTGTCTGTCCCTGGAGCCATGTGCATGGTTTTTTGTTCCCTGTCCGGAGGAAGGACACCCCAAAAAGCGAGAGCAGGCCCAGGCTGTGTGACTTGGACACAGGTGGTTTGGATCTGGGTACAGCAAACGTTAGCAAAAACTCTCTTAAAAAGCCCTAATGTTCTTTCACTTTCTGTGGGGCACAGCTCCAAAACCCAGACTTCCTTAGAGAGAGAAAATGGGCTTTTGTCAAGGTGAATGTAGAAACTCTGAGTGTGTCACACTTCTCTGCAAGTCTTGTTATTTACAGTACTCTTTTGGTTACAATTAAGATGACAGCAATCCATTTTCTTCTTGTTTGATAGGAGTGATTCCTATCTAGAAAGTGAGAACTCATAGCTTTGAAGGAAGAAAAAGATTTTTCTTCCCACTGTAGTAAACAAAATTAAATTTAGTTTCAGCTGTTTACAAGGAAAAGCTCAGAGGTTTAATTGGAATGTTTTACTGTGCTGTATTATGTGTTTTCATCTTTTTTAAAAAAAAACTTTTACTCCAAGCACTTTCTCTCTTTGTCCTGTTTTACACTGTCTTTTTGATTAATATCTTTTAATGGGCTGAGTTCTTCATTCACCCAGGAAGGGACCCATCAAATGAAATTTCCGCTAATCAGATCTAGATTTATTATTTCCCTTTCCTTACACTGCTTCAGATACTTAGAGATAAGGATGAAAATAAAAGGCTCGACTCACTCCTAACAGGACAGAGCAGCTTGGCTATGGCTGTCAAGGGAAGTGACAGCCACAGACAAGATAGATGTCACTTTGTTCTTCCCTTCAAAGGAGCCTTTTTGTTCATCTCTAGGATTTCTCTCCTGATAACACTTTATAGCCATCTCACATGGATTTGTTGTACAGTGTCTCTCAATAGACTGAGTTCTTCTTTTTGTGTGAGAATCATGTTGTCTATATACAAAACCACTGGACTGGCACTCCGTTTTCTGGCTTGCTCCTATTCAGTCCTGGGCTTTCTGTGTGCCCTTGGATTTTAAGTCACTCAGAAGAGGATTCAGCTCTCTTTCAAACTTGAATGTCTGAAATGTGGCTGTTGCGCCTGGGTTGCCTTCCAGTGCATGGAGAGAGGAGGGGACCCCCAGAGGTGTCTGCCCTGTGGAAAATAACCCCAAGGGGCTATGCGTCTCCCCATCCCTATGGAGCCATGCTGTGACCTCACAAACAATGCAGTATTCCAATCCCTGTTTACCTGCAGCGGATCCTGTCTGCCACTTCTCCACTTCCAGTCTCTAAAATCACATTACAATGTCTCCTATGCTCAGCGAACACATCAGTCTGCCTGTTGGTGAGGAATGTAGAGGCTATGCTAGAGGGCCATGTTTGGATTTTTCTAACTTCAGCCTGAAGGTGTTGAAGAGGAAGCTTTCTCTGAACTCAACTTTTTCAGCTGTGTGGTACTCTTGCAGTGCAATCTGGATTTTGTGGGCACAAAGTCTAACAAAACTTGCAATTGCTAATGCAACCTGTTTGTGTGGGTATACATTTCTACTGTAGCCATCCACTCAGCTGTCTTTTTTCCTGTCATCTGCCAGCATTGTTATGGTTTCTTTGGCTGTGACTACTCATAGCATCTGAACTACCAGTTTTTCAGGCCAAAGGTAGAGCATGACCAGAAGACACAGAATCATAGAATCATAGAATGGCAAAGGATGGAAGAGACCTCAAGGATCACCAAATTCCAACTCCCTTGCCACATACAGGGTTGCCAGCTGCTAGATCAAGTACTAGATCAGGTTGCCCAGGACCCCAACCAACCTGGCCTTGAACACCTCCAGGGACAGGGCATCCACAACTTCTCCAGGCAGCCTGTTCCAGCACTTTGCCACCCTCTCAGTGAAAAAGTTCCCCAGCATCTAATCTAAATCTCTCATCCTTCAGTTTAAAACCATTCCCCCTTTTTCTATAAACATATATCCATGTAAAAAAAATTAATTTATCTCCTGTTTATAATCTACCTTTAAATAATGGAAGGTCATAATGAGGTCTCCCCAGAGCCTTCTCTTCTCTAGACTGAACAAGCCCAACTCCCTCAACTTGTCTTCAAAAGAGACACATCAGAAACTGATTTTCAGCAGTTGATTGAAATGCCTTCATTTTCTAGTTCCGAATTCATTAATTTCTTCTTCGCAGATGTAGATTTTATTCCTCAGTGACATTTTCAGAAATCAAGGTGCTTCATGTGGGTACTAAACTGGTTTAATTTAAAAGGCACCAGAATATAGTACTGGAAAGCTATTTCATTAGGAAAACTGGTAGCTCAGTGAAAAGAAGTCTTGAAAGGAGAGAAGATGTTTAATATTCATGGACATATTTTAGTTGTCCTTCATGTTCTGCCAAAAAGAAGCCCATTCTTTTTGCCTTAATGGCATTTCGATTTCAAAGTAGATTGCCCACTTAATTATACAAGTAGAATTTATTAGGACAGGAAAACACATTAACAAAAGGTATTTGTAAAATCTTTTGAACAATGATTACTCTGAAATTAATTCTGAGCGGGACTTTCTCATCTAATTTAACTTGACTGTTTAAGAAACAGTCTATTTTGAAAGCAAAGCTTACTTACTACAAGCAAAATGAGCAAAAGTAACACATTTCATAACATTTTAAACTACCACAGGTTTGCACCCTGAAGTCACACAGCAACACAGACATAGCGGGTGTAACTATGGCAGCTCTGCAGTAAAAAGTGATAGTGGTGCCTGGCTGCCAAACAACAGCTTGATTTTTGCAGTACATTCACTTTAATGTCCTCTTACCTACATTTTATCATTGATTAGACAGGCTGGATTATTATTGTTATATAAATACAACCATGACCTCCCTTCTCAAGGCCAGGATGACTGAATAGAGAAGGAAAACTGCTGTTCTAATGTGACTGGAAGGTTCTCATGAAGGTAAAGCCCCAAATGCAGCCATGGCTCTGTCCTCACCAATGTACCAGCTGCTCCTGGAGGAAACCGTCTCTGGGACACAACTCCGGTATTTCTCTGGTATTATTTCCCTTGCAAGAGGGAAGGGAAAATGAAAGAATTAAGCTCTCCTTGACTTTCCTATTGCTCAAAAATCTCCTGAATCCTTCCTGCCATGACCATTGCTTGGCTCGTTCACCACCTAACCAGGAGGCATCGGTAGGCATTTCAGCCTTGTGCTCCCCCTTTATTTGCAGAACTGTGGTTCAAACACATTTGTTGCATATGTTGGGGTACAAAAGTCTGCATCTGGTGTCTGCACTGAAATCCAGGTTGTTCTACCATTGGCCACACCTGGGTAGCCAAACTCATTATTGCTGCCTAACCATAGGTCCTCATTGCACATCCTACCTCACAGGAAGTTTTGGCAGAGCCATTCAAGTATAAATTTCAGCAGTCATTTCTCATAGATAACGAAGGTTATGCTGGTTTCTGATTTTAAAGACCATCTATTATTTAGTGACAGATGAGGCAAGATGTGTCTGACAATACATTTTCACCTTAATCTAGTGGAAAAAAACATAATGCAAGCCCAAGGCTGAAATAAGCCAGAATTTTTCAAGATAAAGTAAATGCTTAATCACTGGAATAGTGTTCTTGTAATCACAATGGATTTTCTGCCACTTGATGGTTATCATGGGACTTGTTTGAGCAAATCTTGACAGTGCTGACAAGTGAACTGAGCCAGTCACCTTCTTTTCCCTGGACAAGCAATGCAAGGACAGAGGCATGCTCAGGGGATAGTTTGTGTCACTGCAAGCTGGACAGTGAAAATAGCAATATGAATTGTTTGATAAAAGTGTCCATTTTGCCCAGTTGACTGTAAAGGCAGTTCTGACGGTCTGCTTCACCTGTGAACATTGTTTGTCCTGTAGATATCACAAGTCAGAGGAAATTAATTCCACCCTAAGTTTCTTCTTACCATCCTGCCATAGCTCAAACATACTTGAAGCATGGGCTTATAATACATTGACAGTGTAAAGCTCTGATCCTGGTGTCATGCAAGAGCTCAAGCTAGATGAAATGATCAAATGAGGATGGTCCCAAGTTGTGCCAGGGGAGGTTCCAGATGAATATTAGGAAAAAATTCTTCTCAGAAAGAGCAGTGTGGCAGTGGAACAGGCTGCACAGGGAGGTGGTGGAGTCACGGTCCCTGGAAGTGTTCAAGAGCCGTGTGGATGTGGCACTGAGGGACATGGTTAGTGGGCATGATAAGATGGGTTGATGGCTGGACTAGATGATCTTAGAGGTCTTTTCCAACCTTAATGATTCTATAATTCCATGAATAGTAAACATAAATTATTTAGGAAGCACATCAACTAAAAAAAAATCTCAGACCAAAATGTTTCCTTTGGTAAAAAGAAAAAGATTAAAACCAAACACTTCCCTTACAATCTTAGGATGATTTCATGCACGAACTTCTTGTTCAGTGAACTATGAGCATTTTAATTTCATTACCTATGTCAAGAGCAGCCATGGCTGGACTTGCCTTTGTGCGTGTCCTCTGATTTCAGAATAATGTTTACTGAAGTGGGAAGAAAAATACAGAGGCATATCTAGAAGGCATTTCTAGCAATTAACCTGCAGATTCTGATTTAAGTAGCATCTCTTGAACACTATTGCAGACACATACTTTATTCAAAACATTTATATAGCACCGGAGTATAACACGTTTTATTGGGAAGCTTCTAAAGAGTATAACAGATCATGTTCCACTCAGTTTGATGGTTAAAAACTTTTAGTGTTCAGACAGAAATACAAACAGGAATTTGCTGTGTTTTTACATAACTATTCCCAAGGCTTTATTTTAAATTATGTTGTAAGCTTCTTGACTGTTACATGTTATTTCTCCATACTGCATAGAGAGAGCCTCCCAGGGACTTTTATAGTAATTTGGCAGCTGAGCTCTGCAACATAACTAGATCTCTCAAAAGACTGAATCATTTTTCCCTGCTAATGATTCTTAATTTTTTTTCAGAGGAAATAAAATTCACAGTGAAAATCATTCTTTATTAAATGACATTCGTAATAAACTGGGGCACAGAAAATGAGATTGAGCAAAAACTTCTGTAGTTTGTTGTTGCAAACAGCTTGTTAACATTCAAGACTCCGCAAATAGTGAACTCTTTCCTATCGTCTCTGCTGTTCCTCATTTGTCACCCTTATCTGCTCAAAGTTGAGGCAAAGGAATAACTCCTACTCATTTCTCCCTGCTATTCCCTTTTGCTAAGGGAACTATAAGATGTACTACAAGAGGAAATTGAATTTCTGGACTGTGAAAGCCAGAGGGAAAATAAGAAGGAAATTACCCAGTATGGCTAGAGTTATGTCTGATTACTGGAAACTTGGATTTCCCCTTTGCAAATGTGGTATCTGTGATGCAGCTCAGGTCCCCTCGCCCCTTGTCACCAAGTTTGTGACATCTTTCTACTCCCTGAGCAGACCTATGGACTTCTGCTTTGTGACCTCTCTCAGGGCAGCTCACTTCTCTCCTGAGCAGCAGTTTAGGCTAGCATCCTAAATTTCAACAGGACTGTCTTTACAGCAGCATGGCTTATGTGAGGAGCAACTCAGTAAACAGTTAGTGCTCAGAGACAGAATGAAAGCTCCACAAGAAAAAAAAAGCAGTGGTTTCAGGTGAGCAGCAGGGTCATGGAATCGTAGAAGATTCATAGATTCATAGAGCCATTTAGGTTGGAAAAGCCCTTCAAGATAACCAAGTCATAGAATCATAGAATCATAGAATGGCCTGGGTTGAAAAGGACCTCATAGATCATCTAGTTTCAACCCCCCTGCTGAGTGCAGGGTCGCCAACCACTAGACCAGGCTGCCCAGAACCACATCCAGCCTGGCCTTGAACACTTCCAGAGACAGGGCATCCACAACCTCCTTGGGCAACCTGTTCCAGTGTGTCACCACCCTCTGTGTGAAAAATTTCCTCCTAATATCTAACCTACATCTCCCCTGTCTCAGTTTAAAACCATTCCCCCTTGTCCTGTCGCTGTCCACCCTTGTGAACAATCGTTCCCCCTCCTGTTAATATGCTCCCCTCAAGTATTGGAAGGCCACAATGAGGTCTCCCCAGAGCCTTCTCTTTTCCAAACTAAACAAGCCCAGTTCCCTCAATCTTTCCTCACAGGAGACGTGCTCCAACCCTTTGATCATCTTGGTGGCCCTCCTCTGAACTCATTCCAAGATGCTCTCCACATCTTTCTTGAGCTAGGACCACCAACCTGTCTCATCAGTAAACCATGTCCCCGAGTGCTATGTCCACACATCTCTTATATACCTCCTGTAATGGGAAATCCACTGCTGCCCTGGGCAGCCCCTTCCAATGCTTGACCATCTTCTTCATGAAGCAGGGTCTCCATGCTTTCATTCCCTTTGCAATGAGGGTACCTCTCAGCTCCCCACCACGTCCCTGCCCATTCCCCTCGGGATGCTCACACCAAGGAAGAGGCAGTGACACTGGAACTGGCTCAGAGTCACTTGGGCACCACTGTCAAGGTGAGCACCATCAGGTCAGTTAGCTGCTGCCAGGCAGAATGATTCCAGGCCATGTACTGTCAATGAGAAGTCTAATCTGATTTTCCTTCTACCCAGTTCCTGGTTTTCAAGAAGCACTTTGTGTCCTTGAGACTTTCACTCTCCTAAATTTCATTCCTGTTGGGCAGGTTCAGAAGTTACTAGAGGGGGAATGGGGAGAGAGAATGATGGGTACACCAGCAAAGTATGCAGCTGCAAAATTGAATTTCCTTAGGAAATCAAGGTATTAACAGAAAACAGTGAGCAGTTCAGACTAGCGAGGCATTACTCATTGTCCAGAAAAGACTGAAGGAAGAAGTGTCCTTTAGAGTGCTTTTTAGATTGTACAGCAGTGCCTTCCTTCAGGTCAGAGCCATCCCTTTACAGAGTTTTCTTTGGTATTGGACCTCCTGAAGATGAAGAGTATAAAGTGTTCTTTTCAGAGACCATTCCCTCTAATGAAATATCCTGGATAATCATGCACAGGAAATTGTAGCATGCTGTGTTGAAAACAATGTTAAGACCATGTGTATACCTTACTCTAGGGGGCTATCATTTCACATCAGGTACGAAGTACACTGTCAAGAGCCACACTGGCTTTAATCTTTGACTACAGGTAAGCAGTGTGACTTCTGATGGGAATACATGGTCCTAATTTCTTGGTGCCAAGCATGATCACTGGGATTTCCTGCAGTGTAACATTTAGACCTGGAAGCTCACATCTAAGCATTTATTAAAAGTCAGAGTCTGACAGATTTTTTAATACGCAAAGGATGTAAGCCACATGCATATCCGAAAGCCCTAGGAGCCGTCAGCTTATCTGCTGTGTTGCACAGTGACCTTCTTAGTAGATAAACAGTACTCACGCTTCCTCACTGGAGTACACCTGAATCCGTAGCTCTCTTAGGTGTACTTCAGTCCCCTGCATTCTGTGCTTCAGACACCCCTACACCACAGGCAATGTCTCTGAACTCAAGCCCTTAATGCATTTTTCTTCCATCAGACTGTCTCACTGTGTTTTCAGCCCATTTCAACTTCAGCACTCACAACATGAGAAAATGAGCTTAGCAGTATAATTATGCAACGCGTGAAAAAGAAGGATTCCCTCTTGATTGTTCTGCATCTCACTGATTTTATTTGATGCCTCTTTCCTTTCACACTGGGGAACAGCATGCCATCACTACCTGGTCATCACGTAAGCGTTATTCATGACTTTATAAAAAACAGCTGCGTCCACTTCAGTCAACTCTTTTGTCTATGGAAAAAGACCCCTAACTTATTGGGTTGTTCCTTCTATAAAAACTGGTCCACGACTTCAATTGCTTTTGCTGCCCATCTCTAACCTCTGGCAGACCTATTTGAGGTGAGCAGTTCATTGTGATAGGGATTGCATGTATTGATTTTTGAATTTACGTTGTTATACCACTCAGCTGTCAAATTGAAAACGTGCTCTGACACAGCATTATTATAAAAATTCAGATAATATACCATTTTAAGGCAGAGAACAAAACTTTGGGCAGTTTAATTACTTTCAACATCAGTTCATTCAAAAGCTCTTAGTTTCCAAACATAAGAAATATCTGAGCTATACTTTCATGTAATTTTCTGATGGAAATATAATGTTTAATGCAAAAAACGTAATTTTATTAATAAATTTAGCAGGAAATATTCAGCCTAGTTATTTCAAATAACAGCGATTATGCTACTCCACTAACACCAGATTCAGCTCTTGTTAAAGTCAACTGTATATAATTCAGGCTTGAGCAAGTTATCTAGGACTGTACATGCTACAACTGCTCTGCAAATTTGTAGAGAGAGTATTCAGCTCATGAGAAAATTTTCTATTAGTTAGACTTCAAAATGATCAGAAGGCAAGGATAGTATCATCAAGATTGAAGAGTTATTCTCCATTTTACTAGAAAGCAAGTAACAAGGGAGATATAGGTTAGATGTTAGGAGGAAGTCCTTCACTCAGAGGGTGGTGAGTCCCTGGCCCAGCTGCCCAGAGAAGCTGTGGTGCCCCATCCCTGGAGGCGCTCAAGGCCAGGTTGGATGGGGCCCCGGGAAGCCTGAGCTGGTGGGGGGCAGCCCTGCCCATGGCAGGCGTTGGGGCTGGGTGGGCTTTGAGGTCCCTTCCAACCCAAGCCATACCTTGAAAGCTTATCTTTTAAAAGTACCTGATCTGGGGATCCTGCAGGACTCTGATTACTATGGCTGCTCAGCACTCACAAGTTCAGCTGAAGTGAGGTAGTTTCTTTCAGATAAATTGAAGGTAACGCCACTTCTGCAGAGTGTGATGAGTTCTTTACTGAAACTTGTGCAGTTAAGGAAATAAAAACAGTTCTTAAAAACAGACCCAAGGTTCATGCCATTATTTTAGCACACCGTGCAGCTGTGCCTTGAATCAATCTAATCAGTGTATGTCCTTTGGCTATTGTGACCCAAACTCTATTCATTAGCTTGATCCTGTTCCTCAGAACAGTGGATGTGAGGCACGTGTCAGCTGAAATAATTGCTATTAACTGGTGGCTCTCATTTGAAATACTCCTGATTTCTGGTAGCACAGACAAACCAGGCATCTCTTCTTCACACATAAAGAAATGAGAGCTACATAGAGCTCTCACTGCTAGTGGTCACTGCTTTTTCCCTTCCTTGAATTTCTCAGCCTCCCAGAATAAAACCAGGAGGGATGTATAATCAGAAGCTGTTTGATGGGTGAAGACACCCAAACAGTTGTCAATGGTTTACGGGCAGGTTTGGCCTGGTTCTAGTAAATGGGGTGGGGGAACCCACGGACCCATGACCCAGGAAAAGGGAAATGGGAGGGGGTAGGGAGATGGGCCTAAAAAAAAACCAGCGTCAACGATCTGGGGAGAAACAAACTAATTTACTAAATATGATATCAGAATACAAGATAACATCATATAATACAATATAATACAATATAATTGGAATTGAAGTTAATAAATTAAATAAAATGAGAGAGAGTGTCCAAAAACCAAAAGGCCTTACTCTAATGCCAGCGGCGAGATGGCTAGGGAAAGACATGCTGCCAGGACGAGCAGAAGGGGAAGAGAGAGAATGTCTTGTGATCTATGAACAGTTTTATCTTTCCCTCTGAATAGAAAACGGTAACAGAACAGCAAGCAGTCCTCTGGGAGATGTAGTTCTTCCTCCCTTCTGAAAGCCAGGTACCTGGAACTATCCACAATCCACGGAACTGGAGCATTAACTCTTTTACTCCCAGTGCACTACACAATGTTATGATGTGGAATACCGATAACCAAAAATCATAAAACCATGACTACAGTTGTTCTGTGATTCTATCACTGTAGGCAAGTGCATGGACAGAGGACAGAGATGCACGTCTCCTTACTATCCCCTAGGAGAGCATGCTGCATGGTCTCTAGTTTCAAAAACGGTGATGTGATACTTCCATAGTTCCAACTTTCTCCCAGAAATTCTCTTTCCATAAATCATAAAAACCCTGAACTTCTGCCAGTGAAATTTCATATAGCCAGGAATTCATACTGAGTTTGAAACAGCCCTTCTGACCTTCTGTCTAAGATTCAGGATGGCAGCTGTTCCAGGAAAGGTGACCCAAATTACACCTTCACTTCTGCTTTTTGACATGTCTTGCACTCTGTTTGCCAGGATCGATTATGTCAAAGTTTTGTAAAAAGCATCAGTGGAGGGTCCCTTTGGCTCTGTCACTGCACTGAAGTATCCTCTGCTTCTATACTTGAAACTTATGATGTTAAGGTCTTTGCTTAACACAGCGTGAAAATAGGAATATGGAACATATTTTGGAAAGAAATGCTTCCTGATCTTAACAATAGGAGACAAGCCTGATAATGCTAAGAGTTATCTGGCTCTCATTTGTGATGCAATGCCTATTTTCTACAATCATAACAATATCTCTCCTTCTTAAGGTAAAATGTGACATATTTGCCAATGTTTACATTAACAAGTAGCTCAGAGCAATACGTGTGAATCTGTGAATTCAGACATTAGTGCTGATACCCTGACATCTGTTCTATCATCAGTCTGATGGCCTATTCCCAAAGGGCTGATCCCACATGTGGGTTGGAGCTGGGACCAGTCATTGGTTCAGACTCTTATGTTCCTATTAGGCACCAGAGCTCCGCTGATGCCTGCCTTGAGCAGAGGCAGCAATCTTGTTCATGTGGAGCAAGATCGCTTTGAAAATTGAACCAACACACACTGTAAGGGGGCACGATCAGGAAATCTGCCCCAGGATGTCTCCACTGTTCTAGACGAAGAATTAAATGTAGTCTTGGCCTTTCTTTCCCTGTGGATACCTTCAACATACCCATGCTGCGCTTCTATACAGATGCTCTTTGCTTGTAATTCTCCAGTCCACACCCATGTGTTTCCCCAGACACATCTCTGATATGATTCCCATAAGAGTTTTGAGATTGGGGATTTAATTTCTGTGACCAAATCAGCTTGCGCTCATCAGCATTCCATTACACAAGTTAAAAAGCAGGCAAAACCACATCCCCAAACTACAACGAAGTGGATAACGAGAGGAACGGTTCATTTAACACTCAACAATGATAGCAATGACTCAGCTGAGAGGGAGCTATGAGAGTGCGTTTGTTCCTCTCCATTACTAGAATGAGCTGGTATTTGCTCTTTTGACTATGGCGTGCTATCATTTTCCAACCAGATATCCAATTGATGTTTTCAGCTTAATTCTCAGCTGGGGCACTCTTTCCCCACCCCCGATTCCTCTTCCTTTCAGTAACCTCCAGTTAGCTAATAAAAGAGAGACACCTACACTGAACTGTTTATTGTCACCCACTCTGCACAGGCGAGATGGCAGCAAGCAGAGGACAGGCGATTCAGTGTTAATTAGACCTTCCCCACGCAGCAGGTTTCCCAAGTGCTGCAGTTATGAGTAACATTCTCAAATAAAAGCCCAGGCTGGGGATGCAGCCACAAAATAGCAATCTTTTAACCCTGGCTTTTTGTCTTTTTGCGTTTCTCTTCCAAGAGCATACTGTCTCTCACAATATCAGGACTGCTCTGATAGAGCCCTCCACACTGAATGTGGCAAAGGGACCCCTGCTCCAGGATGTCAAAGCATCCTCCTCCTTCTGTGACCCCTCCACAATGATTTCTAGTTTCTACATTTTCTTCCTTACTTCCTAGCAAGGAATCTTATTTCTTGAAAAAACTGTAAGACACACTGTCTCTGTCTCTGTATGCTAGGCTAAAAGGACGTGTTTGCATGGGTCTTTGTGACCACATTACAAAGCCTATCACCTCTTCCCATCCATTCAGCATGGAGAAAACTATGGTTAAGTCTTTTTCCTGAGATATACCCAGAAAAGCATCTGACAGCTTAAATTCTGGCCTGCACAAGGAGATGAGTTCCTCTAGCTGTGCAGTCTCAACAGGTGACTGAGATTTTTTTTCTCATCCACTTAACAGCCCGTAGGTCAGTTGGTCAAACTTTCAGAGAATCCCACACAAATTTGCTGCCAGTGGCAGCTTGTGACGCAGCTGGGCAGTCGCAAGAAGACTGGGGCTGGTTCCAATTATTTCTTTTTATACATCCTGTGCAGTGGCCATTGCTTTTCCTATGGGATGGGACACACTGAACAGAGCCTGACTTTTAAATGTGGGCTCGGTACACGGCTGTTTTCCCGAAATGAGCCAAGCCAGATGGTAATGATGCAGATCTGGGCTGTCCCAGCCTCATGACAGCCCTCTGCTCAGGTCAGACTAATATATTCTGTGGGTTAACAATGCCCACATGTCTCCCACTCCCACCATGAGTCTGAGCATTTTAGAATCCCATCAGGGAGATGCCAGAAAGTGTCTGAATTGAGTGCCACTTCCCAGCTGGCTTTGCTGCAGAGGCAATATGGGACCACCCAGGTGAGGACACAGCAAGCCCTTGCACAGGGAAAGCATGCAGACAAAAGCACACAGCAGCAGTGGTGACCACTGAACTGCTGACTAGCTCGCATAGAAATGAATTTTAAAATCTGCTTAAAATAAACATTTTATCATGTTTAGTTTGACCTTCTCTGTCAGTGATCAGAGTCCTCAATGAGAGGAGTAGGATAGGGATGGAGAGATGGCAAAGCAGCAAGCTTGCCTCTGTCTCTCTGCCAGTCATGGAGAATGGCTCTGTGAAACCGCACATCCCCATTGTCTTCCCCCACGGAGCCCCCTTCATCCAAGACATTTCCAAACCCATGGGAGCCAGACCTTTACAGCCAGCAGGCTCAAAGTTGTGTGGGGTGCCCCATGCTGCTTAGTGCCCTGTCCTCCAGAAAGGAGGCTGAGCTCTGGTTTCTGAAGCCATCCCTAACACATGACACATACCTGCATTAGCTGGAGGGGTTGATGCCCATGGTGCCACGTGGCAGAATTGTTCCCTTACACACTCCTATTTTGCAGATGCCACACCAAATCTATCTTCCATTTAGTAAATATCCCTCACGAGTTTTGAAATGAACCCAACTGGAACTTGATTGTCTGAAACTACTGAATCAATTTTTTTTCACCAGTCATTCCCCTGTAGTCATCATGGACAGATTACTTTGAATTACATTGTTTCCATGAGCCTGAGTATATATTTTTTAAAAGGCACAAACAAGAACTCTATTACAGTTCCCAGATTGTTTCACTTTAGCGCTATTTAACTTTCAAATAAGTCTTGCTGGAGGAGAGAATAGCCTTGGTGTTGCAGAAACAGATCCCTGATGGATGCATCGTAATCACGAATGCTTTTTCATGGAGGCAGAATATATATCATCTCAATGGATCTCTGGTTTCTACTTGAAAAGCAGAATAGTCTGATCCGGAGCTGTGTTCAAAAAAAGATGTGTGAGAGAGCTGTGGCAACCACCGTTATCATTCTGAGCTTTGTCAGATCATCTTTCACTTACACATAGTGCCATTTGTCACCCGGTTTTCATAAGAAGCTGCTATGTGTTAATCTCTCCTAAAACAATATTTCCTGTTATCTGTCACGTAGTTAATGCTGAAAACAAATGCTGATTTGTAAAAACAAATTCAGATCTTTCAAGAAAAACACAATAATTGAATAAATGTAATCTGGAAATTAAGCAAAGATGCTGATGGATACAAGAACAGAGCTTTTATTTTATACGAAATATAAATTTCATACTATTTCACATGAAATATGAAAGAATAATTTATTAAGAATTCAAATGTATTGTGAAAGCACATGAAAAACCAAGGCTGCTTTATAGAATCACAGAATCATAGAATTAGCTAGGTTAGAAAAGACCTACAAGATCATCCAGTCCAACCATCCACCTACCACCAATAACCCCACTAAACCATGTCTCTCAACACTATATCTAAACGTTTCTTGAACACCTCCAGGGACGGTGACTCAACCAGCCCCCTGGGCAGCCCATTCCAGCACCTGACCATTCTTTCAGAAAAGTAGTAAGATACTGTGCTGAGATTGCTGTGATCATGATGAACACCTGAGTGTGCTGAGAATGTGCTGTAAGTGTTTAGTAGGCAGGGGTTGTGGATGAGACTCCCCAGAACAGGTCACTGAAACGTGCTGGGCAGCAGAGGAGATGCCAGCAGCAGCAGATCAGCACAGGCTGCAGAGCCTCCTATTAAACACTCATTTCCCAAAGCTGCTGACACCTTTTATTCTCTGATTTCACCCAGATAATTCTGACCTTTCTGTCCTACTCCTGGTTTATCTTGTCTCCCCTTAGATGTTTTTGCCCTTACCTTCTTCATGTCTTTCCCTTCTCGCCTTGCCTATGGCCTCTCTTCCTTCCTTTTGAAAAAGAACCATTCCCGTTCTCTTGCTCTTTACCCTCACTCTCATTCTTTTGGATTTCCAGTTGGTCCTTATTTTCTCTCTTTCCTTTGTCTCACATAAAAAGAGGAGAGTTGACAAAGAGCGCTAAATATTATGGGCATCAAGTCACGAGCTAGCTTGTTCTGCAGTTAAGTACTTGAAACCCCAGGGGAGCTGAGAGTAAAGCCAGAGGATAATCCAAAAAGGCTGTAGATCAGGGATGTGTAACTGGCTGCCACAACAGTGATGAGCAAGATGTGCATCTGGACACACATATGGACCCATCAGTTATTAAAGGCTTTTTGCAATGACATGTTCTGGAAGTTTTGTAAAATAGCCAAAACAATCCCAGATGAACTGCAGTATTAGTAAAATCGGTGACAGACAGTTAAAAGTCTGCCTGAGTTAAAGTTTATTCTTATAGAGAAGAAAAAAACGTGAGAAAAAAAAGTGAGTACATCATAGAAATAGATATTTTCAAAGCAATAGGAAAGTGTCTGCATTGCCTTCAAATTACTTCACAAATGTCAAATCTCTTAGTGACACATCAGGAAAGTGCAGTAGGATCTGGGTCAAGGAGGGCACCTGGGCTATGGCGTAGCATATTAGCACTTTTGAAACAAATCTTATGATTATCCCTACTTTATCTTTGTTTTGCATTGCAGGGTGCCCCTTGGAGCTTTCAAACTAAATTCCTTTCAGATGAAACAAAATCAAAGGTTGTCACCTAGGAAGCATATTTAATATGCCTCAAGAACCAGTGGCTTTTTGAGAATTTGTCCAGGTATGTTAGCCTGCGGAGCTGGTAGCTGGACTGTTCTGCACTTCTTGCTGACATGGAAAAGCTTCAGTCACCCACTGAAGTACTACAGGGAAAGTAACATTTGCTATTTTTCACTCTGCATGGAAGTTAGCAGTGATCTTAAACTGAAAGCAGATGCAACTGAATTAATGGAAAAATTATCGATAATATTGATCATTTTATATTTTAAAGTTGTTTATTCCAAACTAGAATTTCAAATATTCCTAAAATACCTGTGATGTTAAAGGATGGCCATTAAATCATGTCTGGAGGACTTGGCAAGACACATCTGGGTCCATCTTTAGGAATAAGAAAAGCCAAGAGGCATGCCAGCAGCACCAGTGTAAGTTCTCACATCACTGCTCCAATCCCCCTGTGAAACATCCTTCCAGCTGCAGACAGAAAAGAGAGGATGTTTATTTAACTCTCTGTCATAACTTAACTTGGAATGATTGTTTATATTTTGTCCTGCTAATCTGAGGCCGAGTAGCCCAGATTTGAATTAACGTTATCATCATGAGAGAGCATAGAACTCTGTTGTGATTTATCACTCAGTGGTGGCCTTCCTCACCTAGGGAAGAGCATCATTTTAGCAACCCCACTCTAAATCTGACAGAGCTCTCCATTACATTTGAGGGACTGCTTGTGCATCACCTCTCTAGTGCAGTGGAGCATACTCCAGAGCAGGATGACATGATTTGCTTCTCTAAGAAATCTCCCCACCGTCGAGATGCTGAGAGATGGGTTCATTTCTGCCGTTGCAACCAATCAAGGTGATCCCATCAGCCCTTGGCTGCAGCCTGATTCAGCTTCCTGGAAAGGAGGATGGTCTCCTGCATAGAAAGCATCCAGGCTGCTCTCGTTCCATCCCCCACTCATGCTTAACGCTATACATTTTGCATGTGGAAACCTCTGATGCAAATCACAGCGTGACAGGCAACCAAAGACACCAGCCTGAAAACAGACCCTTTTGGCAACTGGCCCTTCTGCAGGTGTAAAATAGATGGCCTTCACTGAGACAAGTATTTACACACTTAAATGGAAAAAAATTAAGGCAACAATTGGAAATTCACTAATTAATGCCTAATACTTCTATGTTACATATACAGCTGTGAATTTGTTGCCTGCTTTGTTCCACGAATTAGCCACCAATTAAAGTTGCCGGACTAGAAAAGGCCCACCTTCCCCTCTCTGATGGCCCTACTTCAGTCTGTTCAAAGGCTTGGGAGAGAATAAAGGGTAAAAAGCAGAACAGCAAACAGATTCTGAGATTTATAAAACATGACATTTTATTATAAGTAATAAAGTCAACCTACAAAGCAAAGATAAATGTTAAATGATATAGTTATGCATTTTGTTATCTAGGCAAATATTTTAAACTGTGTCAACTTTGGCAGAGTCTGAGCAAGTTCTGGCTGACCACCTTCCTGAGCCAGAGGAGATATTTCTTCTGAGCATAAGAAGTTCTTATAATAAACATTCTTTATGTGAGTTATCACTTACAGCCATTTCCTTTCACATATTTTGTCGTATCCCTCACGATACTTCAGGTGTCTTTTGCTTACTGGTGCACTACGCTGCTCTTAAGCTATATACATTAGTTGCCATGATTTTTTGTTTCAAAACTGCATTTAATCAGTATTCCAAGCATGTAACATCAGTCCTTCAGCTCATACTGAAAAACATTCCCAAGGTACATCTACTTTTCATTGTCCATCAATCTCAGACCCAAATTTCCATTTCAGCCTTACCAGTATTCAAGTGATATACGACTCTGTGTGCGGATGTGTATATATGTACATATATATAATACATTTCTAAATACATAATCTGTAACTGTCTGGATTTATTCCCTTGCTTAATTCTGTGCATTTACGTAAATACAAGCCTAGGCTTTACCTGTAGTAAGGTTGAAGTCAGAATGTCTCTGCTTGCTATCTGCCTTGCTTCACTGCTTCATTTTAGAAATGGTGAACATAGCAGCTGAGAGAATATTAAATAGTAATTGCAGACTAACATTTTATTTTAATATTTATGCATTTTACAAACTCAAGATCATGTACTGACATACAATACTACTGCAGTTCTGGATAGAGCAGGCAGTTCTTTGAATATCTCACTCTAATTTCATGTAGACACCAAAGGTACCATCAGGAAAAGGAGAGGATGGATTCATCCAGTACCAGCATTCATCGGTCTTGAAGCATCAGAGCTCAGCTTGTTTGCAAGGGCACCTGAAAGATGAGAAAGATGTGGTTTGCTTGAGCTGACTGCCCCAGTGCCATCAGCAGATGTGTACTGGGTGTGCCTGCATTTTTACAGAACCCTGCACTGAGAAGTTTTGTGTGAGACCATGTACGATATGCATTATGACACAAATAATTTAAAACAATGACTATGAAACTAAGCATTATTTATTTTTTGGAGCTAATTATATTGGTGGCTCTTGCTCCTTGGTCACACCCTGACTATGAGGAGGGATGAATCTTGGGTACATATTATACTCCTTTTGGAAGCAAATACAGGGACAAGTTCTCAGGACAGCTGCATTATGATCCAGGAGTCTGTCAAGGCTGCCTGATTGGAGCTATAAAATGGAATTACCTGCACATGCTATAGTCATGACTTCTATTCATATCTCTTGGAAATCCGAAATTCATATTCTGACCATTTGATCAATCTGTTGTTTCATTCAATCCCAATCTACCAGGCTCACTTTAGTCTTTTTTCATCCAGTAAAACCTCGTTTTATCACTTGTGTTAGAAATTACACTAACTAATGCTGCTTGGTTCTTCAAGCTCCTTGTAATAATATGCAAAATGCTTTTTGATTTCTCCCTAATCTTTACTTTTTTACTAGCTGGAGAGCTATAAATTCTTGCTAACTCCATCATCTTCTTGACACAAACATTTTAAAATTTTAGCACTTCTCATCTCTTTGCTGTCCTTTTTGGCATTGCTTTATTCCAAATATCTTCTCTTTTGCTTAAAGCATATGCAGATGTTTCCTAGACCCCTCTTACTCTTATTCCACAATCAGTTCTATGTGGTCAGAGAAGCTCAGATAAGATACTCAGGAGTCATAGTCCTGTTGATATAAATATTGGACAGATTAAAAAATCTTACCACTTCTTCATGACACCTTATTTCTTTCAATATTCCATTAAGTCTCTGTCTTCTCTGCTGACTGGAATCATTTCACAGAAAATTAGTACATCTCTAGTTGTAGGAATTCTAACTCCTAAATACCTACTGAATTTTAGGGATGTTGATTGCCTCATCCACTTCAAGAGAACATTGATTCAGCTATAATAGCACTTCACAACTTTTTATATTGATAGGAGAATCTTGACAATTACTGTTTACTGTCATTTATCATCTCTGATTTAATACTGTGAAAAGATTCTATTGAAGCTAACACTTCTTTTTTGCTCTTACTAATCAAAAACCATAGGAGCTGGAAGTGACCTCTGAAGATCAACTAGTTCAACCTCTTGCTATAGCAGGTTCCCTACAGTAGATTGCACAAGAAAGCATTCAGGTGGATTTTGGATATACCCAGAGAAGGAGATCCACAGCATCTCTGGGCAGCTTGTTCCAATGCTCTGTCACCTTCAAAGTAAAATTTTTCTTTATGCTCGTGTGGAATCTCCTATGTTCCAGTTCGTGTCCATTGCCCCTTGTCCTGTCACTGGGCACCCCTGAAAAGAGCCTGGTCCCATCTTCCTGATATCCATCCGCCCTTTAGATATTTATAATCATTGATAAGATTCCCCCTTCAGCCTTCTCTTCTCCAGGCTGAACAGCCCCAGGTCTCTCAGCCTTTCCTCATACAGGAGATGCTCCAGGCCCCTCATCATTTCTGTGGCCCTCCATTGGGCTCTCTCCAGAAGTTCCCTATCTTTCTTGAACCAAGGAGCCCAGAACTGGACACAATGTCTTAAATGATGCAGAAAATATTCAGTTTTCAAATGATTGTTAGAACAGTTTTATCTGGACTTACATTTAGATATAGTGTTAAGAGACATGGTTTAGTGGGGTTATTGGTGGTAGGTGGATGGTTGGACTGGATGATCTTGTAGGTCTTTTCCAACCTAGCTAATTCTATGATTCTATGATTCTATGGACTTATATCATTCACACCACTAAAATAAATAGCCTTTTACATGTCTTTCAAGAATAACAACATTTTTAATATATCATTTTTCATGATGAACAAATTAATACAATTATTGTACACGTTGAGGGTAGTCTTTTCTTTTCCTAGCTCTGGACTGATGGGTGCAGCAAGGAATACACTGACACCCTGTGTATAATGTAGGTTAGGATGTGTGTTTCTTGTCACTGTGACTGCTAGAGGAAGGAAATACAATGCCTTCCAGGGTCAGTTTCATCTCACAACTTTAGGTGCATGCGCTTATTTAACTTCCTCTACTTGAGCCGGGGGCCTAAGCTTCCTGCGCAATCAATGGAGAGAAGTGGGCATTTCTAGGGCATGAGTCACCTCATCCTAAAATGGGTCATCTAAATAGATATCTAAAATAGGTCAGACATTTTGTCCTTTCTCTCTATTGCCTAGAGGCAGTCTGTGTTTTCACCCATTCAGCTGGAGAAAACAATGCACACCATTCTTTCTGAAGAAATTGTGAACCATGTCCTGGACTCGCAGCTGCTCAGTCTTGGATGTAGAAAGGCAGTCACTAATGGCATTTTAGGTGAGCAACAAATTTTGATGGCAACTTGGATACATTTAGAATTCCCAGTACCTTTTCATGTGTAGTGTGTGCAAGTCATCTAGATCCAGTAATGGGTGAGGCTGGTGAGACCTCAAGTTCCTTGGAGCCCTGTCTTGGAGGTAAATAGGCCATTGTGGCTGGAGAAATCCAGAGGCAGTGCAGACATCACTGCCAAGATATATTCTTCATCTTGTATTGAAAAACGACAGCTAGTACTGTGTCCATCTCAGAAATTACTCATTTTGGTAAATGTTAACTTCACAGATTTCACCAAGTTTCATGGAAACTGGGGCTCCTTGAAATGACTGCAGTGCTGGCACTACCTCCGTTTTGTCTGCCTCACATCTACGTGTGTGTTCTGAAATGTGAACAGATCCAGTTCATTTGTGCAACTGAGATTTCATTACCTCTCTCAGCTGAATGAACTTCTGATGCACTTTGTTACTATGTTAGCAAATGAACTGTTTATAGAACTGAGACACTCTTCTGAAATGTGTTTATAGATGATAGCTTTCTGGTTTGCTTTTTATGAGAACTTTCCTGACTGGAACACCACAGTCAAAGTTTAAAAAAAAAAAAGTCATTTTTCACTCCAGGTTTTTAATGGAGATTAACTGGCATGCTTACATTAACACACACACACACTCTCCACCCCCTGCCTCAATTTGTCCATGCCAAAGAAGTATTCAGCTTTTTGTCTTTGTCTCTTGTCAGAAGAAAAAGTAGATATTAAAATTTATATCTATATGAACAAAGTATTTTAATGCTTCAATAGCTTCAGCATGGGTGGATTTCTAAGAAGAAAAGAGAGACCAAAGAATAAAGCAGCCCAGTGAACATCCATGCTGCAGCAGTGAGCTTACCTAGGCTACAAATGAGCAATGCTTCTTTTCTTTCTAAAGATAGATCAGAAACTGGGGACATTTAAGATTGAGGCATGCAAATAACCACTGAGAGGTTTCTAGGTGAGGACAAACCGTGGAGACTGAGCCTCTTCATTTAGGAGAGGGGACGGAGAAACACCAGACAGGAGCTGCACAAAGTTACTTACATTGAGACAAAATAAAGAACAGGAACCTTAGGGGTGCAGTGCCAAAAATGCTCAGCAATTGGGAGCTGCAAGTTGTATCCAGCTCCTGGAGTGTTTTCAGTCTGCCCTGAGTCTGTCCACAGTCTCTAGTGCAAATGCCAGTGGTCAGTGTGAGCCTGTGTCACCACAGCCAGAACTCAGAACACTCATCCAGTATTTCCTCAGCCGCTCAGTGCAGCTTTACAGCCCTCCTTGAATGTCATAATGCTGTGACTATACTGCTTTGGGAAGCTTAGTTAACTATCATGAACTGTGGCTTAGGGATGCATTCTTCTGACTCCATATTCAGTAATAATCCCAGTGTAGACATACCTACCACTGGTAATCACGATACTGTCTTTTTGCTGCACACCTTAGCTTTTTAGTACAGATTTAGCAGCTCTTTGTTGTTGTGCTTTGCTCTCCTTTCTCACTGTTTTGACTGCATGTTTTACCTCCTGCAGGTTGCTGAAACCGCTCACTGGAGGCATAATTAGTCATTTGGTCCCATGATGCCCATTGCTTCTGGATCTGTTAAGGATTTGTATTTCTGTTACACCTCCACCAAATGAGCAGGGCTCCATTTTCCAAAGAGGGAGCTGAAGCACTGCTATTAGAGTAAAAAATATTCATTAATTTTGAGTACCCAATTAGAGAGATGTCATACCATATTTTTTTTTTTCAGAGCATTATATAAGACATTTCAACTCAAGCAGCAGCTCTGAGTGTTCAGTGTTTTGACAGACCAGATCCCAGGGTCTCAAAACACGTTACAAAAAACAAGGCACAAGCCATGAAAGTCTCACCATCTCCCTTGCCTGGTCTTGCAAAAGAGCATGGCACTAGAGGCAAGGACTGATGCTGATTCTCCACAGGAGCACTTAACCACACCACCATTCTTTTTACTCCCATAGGCTCCTGCAGCTCCAACCATCTTTAGTAAATGGTGAGAGATCTTACAAGAAGCTGTCTCCTCTACTATGCATCCCAGATGTACCTCTAAAGAAGTTTAATTCTATACTTTGATTCAGCCTGCTGCCTCCCATGGGGTTTTACTCAGTCCTCTCATCCAGTTAATTCCAACTTCTCCCTGACCTGACTTTCTCATCCTCTTACTCCCAGCCCTGGTGTTCCCCTGCTGATGTTTCTCACCGCTCTCTTTCTAGGCTGGGCTGGTACTGTGAGAGGATGGACACCTCAGTTGCTCTGCAAGATAGGAGACTAGATATCTGAACATCGGATGGCCCAGAGAAGTCATCGGGGTGACATTCAAAAGAGAGAAACCTATTAAGCTCACAGGCCCTTACTGAAGATGGAAAGAGAGGAAATTCCTCAGACGGAGGACATAGCCAGATCCGCACAGATTTCCCCACAGCAACGAGTGCATTTCTGATGGAAAGCCTACATGTCTCAAGACCATGAGCCCTATGGCTCAGGTTTTGTCTCTGAAAATGAGATTATGGGGTATTTCTTAACACTGAAAACTGCTTTTTTATTTTTTTCCCCCCCAGTTGTTTTTTTTCATTCTCAGAAGTGGCTAATCTGCTTTGCCTGAAATCCTCCAAAAAAAATCAGCTCAAGGCAGGCATGTGGCATTGACATTTTCAGCCTGAGGCATTCATGTCTGACGAAGTCAGAAGCAGCTGAAAACAGGATCTCATAACAGAAAAATCTGAACAAACTTAATAACAGGAATCTGTACCATATCTGCCTGTTATAATGTACGACCCAGGGAAGGTAACTCAAAGGACTCTTATTTGCCCTTTCTCAGAAGAGAGGAACGAGGTAACATTAAATGAAATGAAAAGGCTGAAGGGAAATACTCTCACAGAGTGCACAGCACAAGAAATGCACTGCCACAAGATAATGTGGAGAACAAGAATTTAGTAATTCAGAGAAGAGTCAGACACATGTAATGTCTACAACCACATTTGACAGGATACATTTGTAGAGGGTATTTTTCTTCATGTTTGAGGACATATTCTAAGTGTAAACTGCCTGAAAAAGAACCTTCCCTTTCAGACTCGTTGGCCATTATCCTTATCAGATCTGCTTCTCCAAAGCATCTAGCATTATTATTGAATGTAAATTGACTAGATTCGTACCTATCGGTCCATTTGTATGCGGGCCTAGATAGCCCATTTCTCAGACCTAGACCTCCTGCTCTTTTAATTCTCCCTTAATACCTGTGTCCCCTATTTTTTATAATTCTTTTTTATTTTCTCAGACACTGCCGTGGTTGCTTTTTTTTGCTTACTCGTTTTCCCACTTGCAAGCAATTTAAAGAGAGGCCAGTTGCTCTATTTAAAGGACAAAACAAAACATACAGTTGTGACTTTGGGTCCTCTCGTGAATGAAATATTTACACCTTTAACATCAACACTCGTTGCTCCCAGAATATACTGAAGCTACAGTTATTTACTTAAAATACAACCTCTTTTCTTGATCAGTATCTCGCAATGGTTTTAAATTGTAATATATTCTATCTCCTGCAGACAGTGTGTGTTATAATACATTTCAAAGGAGGAAAAGAAACTACCACCTTTCACAGTAAACACCTAAAGGCAGCACACTCTTTAATTGCCAGCTTACAGCCAGATATATTCTGCTACTTATCTAAAATCAGTGGTACAGATGCCTAGTAATAAAACAAACACAATTATCTCCCTTGGAAGCTATTCACTCTGCCTATTCTGATGTGATGAAAATATATGGGCATTTTACTTAGAATTTATCCATTAGCAACATGACTCCTTGTATCTTTGTAATAATGTTCCTTGTATAAACAGAATACATTACCTTTGCACCATAACAGCCTAACACACGCTAGCTATGAGTTTGAGATAAAATCACCATTATCAAATTGTGTCATTTACATTTGTGCATATACTTTCCTTTATCTGGTGAATCCCTATCTGCAGCTACAGCGGCCACAGATATTCTTTAAAAACACAGTTGGCATGTGAGTTGGTTTAAATTAGTCTTGATTCAGCAGTTCCAGCTGGCCTGGAAGCATCCTGAATAATGAGTTTCTCTCATTAGAATATCTTAGTATCCTGATGGGCTCTTAAAATGAATACTTATCTACAACTCAAGTTAGATATAAATTATATAACAGAATCACAGAACCATAAAATCACTGAATCACAGAATCAAATCTGGAGTTGGAAGAGATCCACAAAAACCATCGAGTCTAACTTCTGGCTCCGCTCCGGAGACCTGTGTCTGAGAGTGCAGTCCAGACGCTCCTTGAACTCCAGCACTTGAGACTGTGCCCACTGCCCTGGGCAGCCTGTTCCATGCCCACCGCCCTCTGGTGCAGAACCTGTCCCTAACCCCCTGCTGCCCCTCCCCTGACACAGCTCCATGCCGTTCCCTCGGGCCCTGTCGCTGTCACAGAGAGCAGAGCTCAGCGCTGCCCCTCAGCTCCCTGTGAGGAGCTGCAGCCGCCATGAGGCCTCCCCTCAGCTCCTCTGCTCTGCGCTGAGCAAACCCAGGGGCCTCAGCCACTCTTTTCCAACCTTAGGGATTCTGTGATTCTAAATGAGAAAAAAAATCATGAAAAATTTTTCCAGTTACTCTCTCCCTGCTCATATCTCCCAACTAAATGAAAAGTCAACATGTAGCCACATTTTCCTGGGAATGACAACTTAGCTCTTGTGAGACTAACTCCCGGCATAACAATGGGGTGAATGTTATTTAGTTTAGTTTGTTTTCTCCCTGTAGTTCCTCAGTTCACCTCAGTGTCTGCTCAAGCTGACTCAGTATTTCAGGTGATACAAAAAGATTTTGGTAGCAATTCATACAATTCAGTAATGAATTGTAATCTTTGACCTGGCTGATGTCTAGTCTTAGGAACAGGGTTCTCCAAGACAGAAAGCATAGAGACCCAGTGGCTATGGGGTTGCTGAGTGAAAGTGTATTCTGCCAAAAGCTTTCTGCTTTGGCCATTTTTGGTGGGAACCAGAAATGAAGGGCCCTGTTGGACCTGGCCACTGTTATAAATATTACTAAAGCATGACTTTCCTTCTGTCATCATACATTTAAAAAAAAAATTAAAAAATGAGAAAGCATAAATGACTTCACATATCTGGGATTTTATCTACTTTTAGATAGATCTGGCTTTTATGTGGGATGTTGATCAATAATTGGTAGAATCAGAACATTTGATCTCTTTGCCATAACCTCTGTTTCTCCAGCTGTTGGAGCTCTAGATCCAGTGGAGGACTCCTCTCCTGGACCAGAAGTTGCATACTGACTTTCATGGGACATCCAAAAGGCTGTAGCAGGTAGAAACAGTGAGCACTGTCTGCATGCTTGATTCAGTCCCCAGTGCAGTCATCTGTGCACCTGGAAATGAAAAGTCAGGTAGCACTGAAAACTCTGGAAGAATATTAAAAACCTCGCAAACTAATAATTTTATGGCAAAATATTGTGGTACTCAGTGGAAAAACAAGTTGTTCAGATTATATAGTCATTAGAGGTCATCATAATTTTTACTGACAGTATGTGCATGTCTGTAACAAAAAAAAAGCAAAAAATTTACCTTATCCGTTCTTCCTGTGTTTTTTAGTTGCTTCTTGTTTGGTTTTTTTTTTTGTTGTTGTTGTTTTGTTTTTCTTCACTGAATAATTAGTGTATTAATTCAATTCACTGAAGTCAACCTGAATTAGCGCGGCAAGGATGCTGAGATTACAGAAAGCTTCTGCAGATCTATATATGCACCTGAAATATGTGTAATGCTTCTTTGGTGAGAGGGAAGCAGATGGAAATGCAAATAAACTGGGAGAGGACTGGGCAATCTGATAATTTGCTACTTCACATTACCAAGTCATTTGGTATCTTCTTTAACTGGCAGTAAAGTCAATCAAAATTTTCAAAATATTAATTATTATGGCATTTAATTTCTGATTCTGAGTGGATGAACCAAAACATCTGGAAGAAAAATATGCGGAATGAACTTGCGCTGCTAATAACTGCCCAATAGAAGAACAAGTTCTTTTCAATCTATTTGAAAGGAAAAAAAAAAAAAAAACAGCCCCAAATCAAGAATATTAAGCAGACAATGAGACTGTAAAGGTCATTCCACACAAATGAAAAGTACCCCTGGCTGCTGCTAGATTTCTATGTGCATGCCAGTGTGTGAGCATCTGTGCTTATATATGACATATATATGTGTACATGCGTTTATTTCTATCTGTTTAAGAGCGTATTTATATCTATATACATGATGTACGAAAACACTGGAAAAGCCAGATGTTTAATTTTATAAGTGGGAAAAATTGTCTGTGAAAACCTCATAAAAACCTCAATTTTCTTTCTAATCTATTAAGAACATGTCAAAGATAATTATCTGATGTTAAAGTGGTGCCACTGGGAAAGCAGAAGTGAGAATTTTCCTCTTCAGTTGCAAAATCATGCAGAATGTTAAATATATTTCCATTTTCTCCTGATGTTCAAGACTGGCTGAAGAGATTCTTATCACTGACCATTTAACTCTGCTGCTACGGAGTAATTTGATGCCCTCTTTCAATTAAGGCAGTCCACACATTTGAATCTGCTGTGTCAATTACACAAGGGAAATCCACCAAGCTAAAAATGACACAGACCAAGTGTAATTTTTGCACGGATATTGTTAACCTAAATAACTCGAGCATTCTGGCCTGTACTGGAATAAGGAGCGGAAGTGAACAGCAGGGTTCATTTGGGTGGCAAGAATGAACAGGAACTGTGGGGACCGCAGAGGCTAGATCTACTGATGTATAGATGTATAGAGTTAAGGTACATAGAACTGAGCCAAATACACTGAAATGGAAATTTCCTGAAGATTGCTTAGTGCTAACTCCAGCTTTGCTGTGCTGTGGTGTATGTGCATGACTGAAAGGTGACTGCAGCGAGAGTGGGGTTGGTCTCTTCTCACTGATGACAGGTGACAGGACAAGGGGAAATGGCCTCAAGTTGCACCAGGGGAGGTTTAGGTTGGATATGAGGAAAAATTTCTTTACAGAAAGGGCTGTTAAGCACTGGAACAGGCTCCCCAGGGAGGTGGTAGAGTCACCATCCAAATGTTTAAATGTTTTTAAACCAATGTTTAAAAACCATTTGGATGTGGTGCTCAGGGACATGATTTAGTGGTGGGTTGTTAGAGTTAGGGTGGTATGGTTAGGTTGTGGTTTGTCTTGATGATCGTGAAGGTCTTTTCCAACCTGAGCAATTCTATGCTTGATTCTATGACTGAAATCACTAGGCTTTAATTCACCAGAAAAACTGTGCCATTATGTCACTCCTGATGAAGCTACATGCTATCACAAGATGTCTTGCTACTACTTCTAATTTTCTATGACATGCAGCCACCCCCTGCCTGTTTGGTCAGTAAAGCTTTAGGATTAGCACATCAGATGGAATGAATAGGCACAAAATCACTCACTTGGGTAGAATCATGCCACTTTGTATTCACCATCTGGCCTAACGCAGTTATGGTATCTCTTATGTCAGTAGTTACAGTTTTAGTTCAGTTGCTTTCACTTGTCTGTGACATACCAACTACTAGACACCATAGCTTGTTTTATTTTAGATTCTTACTCCATATGGTAAAGTGCCTGCATGTTTTTTGTATAGTCTGACAAGCTATGGAAGTGCCAAATGGTCCAATCTAATAGAGCACTAAAACTATCCTACCAGCCTGTCTAGATGGATAATCTTAGTCTATATTTTGCTGTGTAGGTTTGATATGTATTTACCATATGCTACTTAAATTTGAACTCTTCTGCTTCCATGTGAGATCGGTACATGGTTATACAGCCACATGGAGCAGAGCAGTGTGAAAACATAGGTGGATGTTTTACAGTTTATTCAAAGTACAGAGGATCTCTACCCTCACACAGTGCAGTTCTCTCTCTCAAAGTTAACTCAGCTTTGGGACATAGGAAAGTCTTTCCTGTTTCTACTCGTTGCCCTTATTTCCATAATGAGCTGTCATCTTTGAATTTGTAGATGTAATAGCTATTTTATGCTTATTTGTATTGTTTCATTGTAATTTAAGAGAGGGGATAAAACTGAAGAATCAATCCCAAAAGAAACAGCCATAAATCGTCTACGTGTAGCCATGCTAGTGTCTGCAAATCCACCAGAGGTTTCGAATAATAGAAGTGTGAATAATAAGAAAAATAAGATAAATGCTTTCATTAAGGTAATAATCCTGGAAACAGTTATTGCTTGAAACAGCATTAAAAATGATATTTTGTTTAGAGCTCAGCCTAAAGAAATTATTTAGTTTAATACCTATGAGAGTTTTGTTCTTTTACAATAAACACAGTGCAGTCTGAGTCTGTGCCCAGGGAGTTAATGGCAAAATAAAGTCTTTCAGCCTGGCTCTCACCAACATTAAAAGCATTTTACAACTGTCCTGTCTGTCTAAAGAAGCCAACCTTGTGCCAAGCTTAAGAATTAGAAATAAATGTCTACTTTTGCACGTCTGGATGAAGTCCAAAAGGCCTCTGAATACCGAGTACATTTTAAATGTCTTAGGAGAGCTTTACATGACAAGAATAGTGGAAAGGCTCCTTGGAGCAAATGGCTGTTAGGTACAGCAGTTTCAGAGCTAAACACTCTAGCCCCAAAGCCAGAACCATATCACACCGTTCTTACCAACCCCCATTCTGGCATTTATCTGCTTTCTGTCATCAGAGATATCCCTGGGCACCAGCACAAGTGGGACAGATTCAGACGAGTTGTTAGGGACAGCCCAAGCCCTAAGAACTGTGGCTTTGTTACAGAATGCCTTAGCTGCAATAAACACACACTGGGTATAAAACACAACTGGTGATGGAGTTTCTTTTTCCTGGTTTGTGTAGTGCTACCTGTAAATTAAAGCAGTACCAAGGAGTTTTCCAGACTTTGAGCCCTGTATGTCCCTACTGACAAATTGTTAGATGAGTCCTGGATATGGTTCTAGTCTGTGATGACCTAAGGCATTACTGGGAAGCTAGCATGAATCAAAGCCATCTACAACAGCTGGCAGTTTAGAGAGTGCCATCTCATTTTGGAGCATCCTCCAAAATGTCTGATGCTGTGGACATAGGCTGTTTCATGCGGTTTGATGTATAAACATGGACAAGGAGTGTGTGTACAAATGGGAAAGATCTCCCATGTGATATATCAGGAAGTCTCCCTCTCTATGCTTCTGCTTGATGTCAGTACCTCATAAAAGCAGCCTATACATTCTCAAATAAAAAATAAGACTCCTTCCTTAAAGTATCAGACAGAATTTTGAAGAGGTGATAGAAATACACACTCCCACGCTTTCTCCGATTATATGCTAAGGTCACATACAAGCCTTCAGACTGGATGAACAAATTAGCAGTGCTACTGTGTAAATACATCTGAGACCCAATTTTACATAATGGAAAATGTGAGGTTATAGCACATTATGAACAAGAAGAATTCTATTAATATTTTTATGAACTACTTTTGTAATACAGAGACCAATTTTGTAAATAAGAAGAAGCCTTTCAAATATCATGGAGGATTAGAATGATCCTGCAAAAGCTGAATCTTCTCACTGATTTAACACTCTGCTATATTATGGTAAATGAGTAGAGTAAGAAACCTCAGAATAAAAAAGAAAATTAAAAAGTAGCCTTCTTTCATTGTCTTTGAGACAGAAGCAGAGCCGGCTTCTCAGGAGTGTTTCTAGTGAGTTGTGTTCGAGTGACAGTGATTTATATTTGTAATGCCTGCATCTTACAATTCCAAAAATAATCATAAATTTAAAACTGAGTTTAAGTGGCCGTGTCATCTTCTGAAATACCAGCATTTTTTTCAGTATTACTAACTTCTCTGCTCAGATACAAAAGCAGTCAGTTGCATATTGTAGACTGAAATACAAAGAGCATGCATGCTCATAAATGTCAAGCTCTCTTTTTAATTACATTTCTGCAACTCTCAGGCTAAGTTCCTGAATATTTCACTGCACAATACAAAGAACCACTGCTTTAGAACTGCAGATTGAAAACTGGTTTTAAAACAGTAATAGCCTGCTTAGACTCTACATCCTTCCAGAGAACTGCATCAAAAAGAACAACAAATAAAAAAATCTGACAATATAATAAAGAAGATTCCCCGATTTGTATATTAACACCTCAGAGTCTGGAAGACATTTCCTATTTGTTTCAGGAAACCACTGAGTAAGACTACAGAGCTTAATAATATCTGCAGTTCTAAAGCAGTGGTTCTTTGTATCGTGCAGTGAAATATTCAGGAACTTAGCCTGAGAGTTGCAGAAATGTAATTAAAAAAAAAAAAAGGGACGTAATACAAAATAATATATACAATTTAACAAAGAATAATTTACCAGATAATACCCTTTTCATTAAATTTTTTAATTCAGACTATAGAATACAATTGTATTTTGTATTATGTCCCTTGAATTTTAATCTTGCTTTAATTCTAAAACTTTCATAAGCAGTAATGGGAAGAAGGGATTGCACTATGGAGTGCACAGAGACCCCTACTCTTAATTGGCACTCCAGCTCTGTTAGCCTGTTGCAGTGCTCAGACTAATAGATGCTGCTGAGACAAGGAGAGCTACTGCTAGCGTATCATAGATATAATGCATTTAGTCTGCTCTTGGAGGTGATTTGGTGCATCCATGCAGAGCCATACGATGCTTAATTAATTGGTGGTAGAGATGTGTCTCAAATATATATAAGTATTGACACATTTGTATGAGTTTGAAGGCACAGCCTGGCAGAACCTTAAAATGAGCCTCTTCATAAAGTGGCTTCAAAGGATGATTATTCAAGAGACACAGACAAATGAAACCTGGCACGTGTTAAGTAGCGAGCAGGTTTGAGAGAAAAGCCAAAATGTTATTAATTCTCAAGGTAGAAGTTTCCTTCTCCTCTTGTCACATGCAACTAAGTCATTGCACCCTTAGGTTGCCCCAGCACAGGCCAGTAACAGCAAACAAAAATGGTAATGGGCTCAGGGGTTAAAGACTGCTTTTCAGTGCAGCTGTTGCACAGCAGGTGAGGGTATCAACCCAGGTTTTAGTGTGGTGGCTGTACCATCAGTGCAAGTGTCGAAGTATCCCTCTTCAAAGCCCTTCAGAGGGAAGGGTGGCCCCAGAAATCTGCACATTCCTCCTGTAGATCTAACAGCATCACCTACTTCCTTCCATTAAGACCTAAGCAATACTAAAGTGACTATTAACTAGTAAGAAAGAACCTATCCCTCCCTTCAAGGTGATTTTTCTTAGAAGAGTGAAGCCATACTGGAAACAAATATTGCAAGAGTTTATTCACTTGTAACCAAAGGATAAACTCTCCCTGAAAGAACAAAATACGTCATTAAAAAAGCCCAAAGTAATGTTTTGCTAAAGCAGTGAAGAGTAGCTTAAAAATGTGTGCCATGTGATGTCTATTATGAGAGTATAGTGAAGATTTAGTTCTGTCTTCACCTACTCAGAATGTCCTCACCAAACAGCATGGCCTTAACGAGATCATGGCACTTCAGTTCAAAATCTGCTTAATCAAGGAAGGCAGGTAACACTGGAAAACAAGACGTATTCATTACAATTTTCTTAGAATATTCCTTCATAAAAAAAAAAAAAAAAAAAAAAAAAAAGAAGCATGGAGCTAGTAGTTTTGATGGAGAATTGTACAAATCACATCCCTTCTTAAGTGTTTTGAAGTTCATTCTATTCTATGCTCTCACATGTCATACAGCCATCAGCCATCTATGTATTTACCCTGCCAGAAGTTAATGTAGCTTAAGTTTCCATAAAGAGAAATGCAGTTAGTCCTACTCTGCACTGGAAGGATTTGCCAGAGGAGATAAATGACTTCATGTATTATCCAACTTTTTTTCAGACTGTCACAATATTTTTCAGAATACTGCATTTGCACCTTTTGCTGCACAAGTTTCATTGGTTTCATTTACATTTAATAGAAAGGGTTGGTAAATAAGCATCTAAGTAAAGAAATTAACATATTTAGAACATCACTAGACTGTATTTTCTTCTGCTCAGATTTTATTTTTACTTTCCTCCATGTGGGAAAAAGAAAGGAATAACTTCTATTTAGTTAATACATACGCCATGTTATATATCATGTTGGTAGAACTCAGTAATATTGAGCTACTAGGAAGGATATCATTAATTTTATGTGATTTTTAGGTGATATTATACTATGAACTATGTATTTTCTGGCTTTGATCTGCATCTACAGACTGCAAGGTCCTTCTCCTCAGCATTTAGAGTAAGCTCTCGATTTTCAACTTATGATGTAATCACTAAATCTTATCCTAGACATCCTGGTCTTCAGCTGCCTTCCCCCACTTTAAATGCAGAATTGTCAAGCTATTCTACCAAAATGTCTTTGCATCAATGTCAAAATTATACTTGTAAATAATCATAACTGTTTATCATCAAGCACCTACTTCTATTTTTTGATGACTGAATCATTACAAATAAAAAATAGTAGTAAATTTACTTTTGTTGAGAATCATTTATGAAATCATTCAGTTTTCTACAATCACATTTAAATTCTGCAAGTAGTAGCAAGTGTTTTCTCTGAACATATTTCAACAGATTTTTTTTCCATTTTTCTGTTGCCTGGAACCCTTGATTGAACAGTGGAGGCAGGTGAGTAATGACTAGCACACTCTAGTTTGAAATGCAATATTGGCTCCACGGTGATTCATTAAATTAGGTAAGAATTAATTAAGGTTTTTCTCAAATTTCAAGAAGCTGTCCTACTTACTCCAAGTGATAAATATTGTTATGAAAAGAAATGAAAACTAAATCTTTGCTTTTATTCCTCAAAACATTAACAAATCACTCACAGTAATGAGTCAAGATTAAATACCTCTATAATCTAGTGCATTTGGAGTGCTTCAGGTTTACACAGAGAATCACAGAATCACAGAATCTTTTGAATTGAGAGGGACCCTTAAGGGTCATTTAGTCCAGCTTCCCTGAAATGAACAGGTAGCTCAGGGTGCTCAGAGCCCCATCCAGCCTGACCTTGAGTGTCTCCAGGGATGGGGCACCCACCATATGTATGGGCAACCTGTTCCAGTGCTTCACTACACTTCTCGCAAATGTTTTTTCTTATATCCAACCTAAATCTCTCCAGTTTTGGTTTGAAACCATTTCCCCTTGTCCTATCATAACAGATCCTGCTAAAGAGTCTGTCCCCTTCTTTCCTACAGCCCCCCTTCAGATATTGAAAGGCCGCTCTCAGGTCTCTCCATAGCCTTCTCTTCTCCAGGCTGAACAGCCCCAGCTCTCTCAGCCTGTCCTTATAGGAGAGATGTTCCATCCCTTGGATCATTTTTGTAGCCCTCCTCTGGATGTGCTCCGAAAGGTCCATGTCTCTCCTGTACTGAGGACTCCACATCTGGACACAGTACGCATGAGGTCTCACCAGCACAGAGTAGAGTGGCAGGATCATCTCCCTTGCCCTGCTGGCCACGCTTCTTTTGATACAGCCCACGATGTGGCTGGCTTTCTGGGCTGCAAGGGCACCTTGCTGGCTCATGTCCAGCTTCCCATCCACCAGTTCCTCCAGGTCCTTTTCGGGAGGGCTGTGCTCAATCATTTTGTCCCCCAGCTTGTACTGATAGTGGCGGTTGCCACAACCCAGGTGCAAGACCTTGCACTTGGATTTATTGAACATCATGATGTTCTCTTGGGCCCACTGCTTAAGCCTGTCTAGGTCCCTCTGAATGACATCCCATCCCTTGAGCGTGTCAGTCGCATCTCACAATTTAGTGTCATCTGCAGACGTGCTTAGGGTGCAGGTCTCAATCCCAATGTCAGTGTCATTGATGAAGATGTTAGGGAGCATCGGTCCCAGTACTGCTCCCTGGGGGACACCACTTGTCACCAATCTCCATCCAGACATTAAGCCTTTGACCACCACTCTCTGTGTACAATCTCACAAGCAGTTCCTCATTCTTCAAATTTTTCACCCATCAAATCTATATCTTTCCAATTTGGAGAGTGGGATGTTGTGGGGGATTGTGTCAAAGGCCTTGCTGAAGTCCTGGTAGAATACATAAGTTGCTCTTCCTTTGTCCACTGATGCAGTTATGCCATCAAAGAAAGCCACTAGGTTGGTCAGACAGAGAGACCCATGCTTCCTGTCTGCCACCGGTCTTTGACTAGGTCGGGAGCTCAGTCCTTACTAAGCTGCCCTTGTCCAGCATTGTAGTGTATGCCAAAAGATTTATTAGAGCAGTGGCATTTGCATTTGAGAAAATTCAGTGTGCGTTTCCTCTTCTGTCAAAAATTGTGCTCCGAGGAACAAAATTTCTTGACTTAAATTTACACTTGCATCACTCCTGATGGCCAAAGCCTTAGCACTAAATGCTAAACACTAAAATGTCTCTAATGGAGAATGAAAAACTTGATGGAGACATTTAAAATAAATGCTTTTTATGGTGTTGGTTATTATGTGTTGTTTGTGGCCAAAAGACAGTCTTCTCACTGAAGACAATTTCTTACTTTGTGAGCGGAAGATCCTGGAATCATTAAAATCAGTAGATTTTTCTTTTCTTACTCTTCCTCTGTGGCTGAGGAAAACACATTGTGTAAAACCCTTAAATACAAAGGTAAAGCTTGGACAAGGGCACACACTTTGGAATGAGTCAATAACTGTAAGTACTTTCAGCTTTGCTGCATGTAGGGAAGTAAATGTTGCATTTTAACTCAGAGAAATGGAAGATCTTAAGTAAGGAGCCAGGCTCCTTGACTGCAGCTGCCAGAAGCTTGAGGCAAAATCCTGCCCTTCACCTCCAGCCTTGCACATGCACAGTCCTAGAACACCTGGCTGATGATTGCTGCTCACATCCCATAGCAGCAGGTCATGTTTGGTAGAAGTCTATTTATTGCTTTTACTGAACCATTGCACCTTCTGTGTTCCTGTCATACTTGGGCATGTGATCAGCTCAAATATATTTGAGAAGTGTTTTTTTTTTTTTCTTTTCACACTGTTGCCTCCCCTCCTGTTGCAGATGCATCCATTTGCAGATGTAGAATCATAGGATCACAGAATTGCTCAGGTTGGAAAAGACCCTCAAGATCATCAAGTCCAACTGCAACCTAGTAGAGCTATGTTTCACTGCTCACTGATAGCAGCTTATGAGATGTCTGGTGCATTGATTAAGGATAAAGAATTAGGAGATGGAAAAATGATAGGAGTCCCATTCCTTCAAAAATGGATGATACAAGTGTGAAGGCGCTGGTGAGGTAGAAGCAAGAAACAGGATTTGTTGGAGGTGTTCAGTTCGTTGGGAAGTCAATTGAGATTTTAACAGCCAGTTATACTCCAGTTATATATAAGCATATATACATATATACACATTTGAAGTATGTATGTACATTTACTTACATAAAGCTTCTTCAGCAGAGCCCTGATTTTGCAGAAGTACCACAATTGTTATCAGGATTTGTGATTGACAAGGTAGTTGTGTCCTCCAGCCATTGGAAATGTTATCTGTTTAACTTGGGGGAAAAAAGGGGGCTAGTTGTAGCAGCAAAGATTCACTCTGCTAGATTCTGCAGTCTGTGTGATTTGTTCATCACTGGAAGAATTCAGTTAACTGTATAGTGGTAATCTTCCTACCAAGAATATAAAGAGTATTCTTTAGTGAAGATCAGTGAAATCTACATCAATTAAACATGCACTATAGATGTAGACTAAGAGAAAAATATACACATTTCATTAATTTAGGTTCAGAAGTATTGACGAATTTACAGCATTGGGGATGAATCCGACTCAAAAATTGTGTCTGCAGAAAAATTACGTGATTATTGTTCAGAAACACTAACAGAATGACAAGAAAAGATGATGACTGTAGGGATGAAACCAATAGTGAGTTTCTGGTGATACCTACAGGGACTCCAGTCTCAAAAATGCTGCTAACTGAAAGAGGGCTTCATCAGAGTGACTGACTCTGTGTTCTTTGATATTAAAGAAGGGCTGTGAGAAAACAAGGGAAAAAATGATATTAAGAAGAAAATTATCATCATGGATTTTTCTATCTGAAACAGTTAGAGTAGTAAAGAAGATCTATGTGACAATAACTACACTAAAATTATTTTTTTAATGCACAAGTATGCTGGAGTTTTTTTAACTGCGCTCTTACTTAGACTTTGAGTAACTCAGCAATTTTCTTGGAAGTTCAAAGCCAGACATGCACCTCTTAGCTTACATCTTAAGCCTATAAAAATGGCACACAAATCTAATCTTAATTCTCAATAATTATTAGACTATTAGCTAGATATAGGAAGCTCATCATTGAGAATATCCATCTCTTGTTTTTTTCAGCCATTGTCTAAACAGCTTAGGAAAATTTGAGTTCTGTGTTTTTTCAGCTCCCATGTCTTTTTCTAAAGCCCGTATTTGGGAATTCCTGCTTTTGCTGTCCTTAGTTTATTAAGGTTCTGTTGTATCTTCAGATTCAAGTCATCATTTTTATAGGCATCTCTGATGCAATGCAAATCCAACACATTGCAACATCAATGCAGCCAGGAGTCAGAAGTGTTCTTGTACCAAGCTTTTTCTGTCAAGAATATCCTTAAGAATAGAAACCTAGCAAAGCTTTGGCAAAGCAAAGAATGAACTGACATAAAAGAAGCTGCTTAAGATTGGGCATCACATGGTGAAAGAGGGTATTTTTAAAATGCACTGTGTCAAAGCATCAAAGATACACAGAAAAAGAGAGAGAAAAACTCAAATGGAAATTATCACCTAATACATGAAGGGAATGCACAAATAGCCAAGGGGCTTGAGTGAATCAACGTGAAGGACGCACACCAGAAAGAGGGCTAGAGAGAGAGCAGGTCAAACACAGCTGTTTTTCAAAAAAAGAGAGCTGGGACAAAGCATTTGCTAAACATTTCTTAATGCATAACCCAAGAGAAAAGATGGCACAGACAAAAAGTACCCCTTTGGAAAGGGCAGAAGAAATGGCGATTTTGGGCAATCATCAAAGGGTGTAATTGCTTTGTTTATATTGGATAAAGAAAGTTCTGCAAAGGAGCCAAGTTACATAATATGGAGGCATTTAGTATGACTTATAGCTCTGCTTTAGAGGCAGCAGAGTGCAAAAAGCTGTCCTTAAAAACCTGCTTTTTATCAGAGGAGTAATTGTGGTTGGACCAGAATCGTCAAGGGATTCTGCTGTAGGACTCCTCCTGCATTGTGCAGCCCTGAACTCAATACAGCTTTCTGATCCTAACCAAATTATGATAAGTGAAACGAAGATAATGTATAGTTAAGTCAGGACAGTGTCTAGCATGCAGGTGAAACAAGGATGACCAAAACTGATGACAGGGAAAACTAGCAAAGAAGATCTGGTAGAGCTTTGAGACATAGCTCACTGAAGATGGGTTTCCAGCTGCCCATGATCCACATTACTCGCTGCTTGCCGACTAACTCAGAGCATGTGCTCAAGTATGAGTGTTTGATTCTGAGTCTCTTTGATTGATGAGTCTAAAGCTGTAGCCCATCTCTGCTGCTGGAGCAAAGACATTTTTGTTTCCAGGCTTTATTCTTGCAAACTGACTGCTTTTCCTGGAAAGATGTTACCTCAAACCCAGCGCTGTCATTGCTTCCTGTGCTGAATCCTTTGTCCGTTCCCTGTTTTGCACCTTCAGAAACTAGGAGGCATTAGCTCTTTCCAGCATGTGAGTGGCTATTTCCATGGTTCCTGCACTGTGTGAGGCAACCTCTCTTCTGAGCAGGCTTGTTGTGCAATGCTGCTCTCACTCCTGTTGGAAGGAAATTGGTCACATGATTGTATGTCTGAGATCAGAAATGGCGGTCATCTTTTCATTTGCCTGTGGATGTTAATTCGTACAGGCTTTAAAAGAAAAAATTTTGTGCTTCGTCCTGCAAGATGTTGAGCACTCTCAAATCTCATCGATCTAAATGAGGAATTGTAACCCTTTACATTAAAAGGGAAGCAACTTGACCGTGTCCTGAAGGCAGTCCCTGAGAAATGGAGGAAAGCTAGAGCTAGGTAGTCTTCTTTTCAACCCTAATGTACTATTTACTTGCCTGAAAATATGGGGTATTATGTTTTAGTGTTTTATCTTTGAAAATAACACTAAGCTTAATGCTCTGCCTCATACAGTGTCAAGAGTTTCTGCTAACTGCGAGTTAAATGTTGATGATTTGTGTAAAAATCAGTACCAGATAACTTAATTGTTGACTAATCTTAGTTTGCATGTTCCAAGGGAAAAATATACTACAGAGCTTGCTGTGATTTTTACAGATTGTCCTGTGAAAACCACCATTATGCAAAAGTGAGGAAAGAGAAATTACACAACTGATGCAAAAAAACACCTGGGTGATTCATAATTTGAGCTCCCTTCATAAATATTTTAGCTTTCTAAGATAGAAAAAAGATTTACTTTCACGCAATTAGTACTACAGTCTCCACATTTGCCTTTTGATCATTATTTCAATAATTTAAAGTAATTAGAGACTACAATACTATCCATTATGAGGAGCAGTGTCTTATCTCATGAACAGTCTCATGAATCTTACCTAGCATAGGTAAAGATGGTGCAGCCCGGTCACAGGTGCAAGAGTAGACAAATTAGAAAGAAATGTCAAGTGTTATTATGCCAGCATGAAAGTTCTTACTGTTCCCAGTCTAATCCTGAACAGGCTCATGTCACGCACTTGTGGGATACATAGGCTATTTCAGAGTATCCATGACTCAGTTATAAATCTTCATAAACAAGAACCATTGTCGGCATGGACACAAGTGAATTCACCATTTCCAAGGAGAAATAAATGGCCATTAAAAAGCATAATTCTCATTCCACATGTCAACACAAATATGGTCTCACATAATTCAGATCTACACACCCAGAGAGAATACAATTACACTTGGCATGTAAACAAGAGAATAAACTCTCAAGGTGCTGAAGTGGGGTCACTGAAACATGCATAGGTGAGTTATCACTGAGAATAAGACCCATCAAAGAGATGCATGATCCAG
This sequence comes from Numida meleagris, assembly GCF_002078875.1. Lineage (NCBI taxonomy): Eukaryota > Metazoa > Chordata > Aves > Galliformes > Numididae > Numida > Numida meleagris. Next base: position 119,536,029 of record NC_034409.1, on the reverse strand, counting down.
CACGACAGTGTGAGAGCATGGATCGTGTTAATGGCTTAAAGCTGTTCCTTTTTTTCTTTTGAAGGAGAAAAATCTTCATTTCCAGTGTGGTCAAGAATTTTATTTATGACTTTATTCTTTTCTTTTCACCGCATAATAACACTTTATATGTATTTACTTCTTGGAATCCCTGAGACAATATGCACTGCTGTTCCGAACAAATATATATGTCAAAAGTAACCCACCAAAGATTGACAGTTGCCTTACAGGGGGATGGGTTAGGCTTTAACAGTCTCAATCCATTGTCACTGTCTGTTTCTGTCTTCAGTGAAAGAAAAATGAGTTGCCACATACTTCATAGGTGTTTGCTCCAATGGCCATGAAGTTGCTGAATGATGACATTGATACGGCACTGCTCATCTGGCTGAGACTGGTATTTCTCTAACATTCTAATAAACATCAGAAATTCCAGAATTAAACCTTCCTCCTGCCTCCTTCATCTAATAATAACTGCATTTGTAAGGAAAAATTACCCAACTTTGATTGCACAACCTGTTATCAGACAGATGTGTACCTCTATCTTTAGGCTTTGATGTCTGAGCTTAAAAGAAAGCAACCCCAAAAATGAATTAGATAAAGGACCATAAATCATACCCTGCATCTTTCCACATGTTGCAGAACTGTGGCCTGTGGAATTAATCTAAAAATCCCAAATCCTTTCATCTATCTCTAATGAAACAGATGATCTTGAGGAAGGCAAGGAGAGGGGCAGTTTTTTAAAATCTTGTCATCTTATACAGAAAAGATGGCAGTCCTTTATCTCTGACATCATCTCTGATGTATCTGCAGAGAGTTGGCCAGCATGCCAGTTCCTCTTGATTAGAGTCATTTAGGCCAACTCCAGTGCAAATGTTAATGGCTCCACTGAACCAAGGACAGGAAGGGTAAGATGATGGAAATTATTACTGATGGGCTGTTTGGAGCAATGGCTGCTGCACCAGGGGAAGATGCAGAACCAAAGGTGTTAGCAGAGAGTTCAAGACTCAGGAAAGAAAATGAAAACCTGGGGTGAGAAATGTAAGGATGGCCCATTGCCTTAATGTGTACTTGCTACGAGCTCTGATCCTGGGAGTGAAGTGGGAGCCCATGGCCCACTAACACATGCTTTCTCACTGAAGACCATAATCCTGTGTGTGCTGAAGTCATTGTGTGTTCTGCTATTGATTTCTGGAGACCCGGGTTCTCACCATGCACATTTCTTTCCAAAACTTGGTGATAATTGTTAATCATTTCCTGGACAGTGGAGAACCGCATTTTTTGAAAGTGAGGACATAACAAAGTAGAAAGACTCTCTCTGGGAATATTATGTCTGCATTGTTCGGTGGCATTGAGGGGTGGCTACTGCTAGGACCTGCATCGCTCCTCAGGCCTGAGTTGAGTGGACTTGGCCACTTAGGAATTCTGCAGTTTCATGAACCTGACTTGCAGAAATTACATTTTTTAGATGAAATTATAAAGGTTTGGAAACATTTATAATTTTATACTGAAACTCAGAACAAATTTCTTGTGCTTCTAAGTAAAAATCTTTGAACTCCACAGACAGATTTTAGAAGAGATTTCTCAGCATGGAAGACTTTTTCTCATAGCTTTGCACTGTGAGTTAGTTTATCCTCATGAAACACTGAATAAGCGCTGCTGGTATTCATTCTGAGTGAAAGAACAGCTTGGGCAGTGAGTTGAGGCTCCTGCTGTGTTAGCCCAGATAAAAAAGAGCACTTCAGATTGCCTTTATACACACGGAGGTCGCTGTCAAAACAGGTATTTTCATCTAGGAGCTACCTCACAGAAATTTCATAAGAACATTGTCTAGATTTTCTGGTCCTTTGGTATCAAATTAGTTTCTCAGATGGGAAATGTAGGGTAACTTTCAGCATACAAGGAACTTGCCACCTTTAATGTCCCATTTAGGCAAGGTTTTCACAGCAGGAAAAGTACTTTGATTAGTCACTGACACACAGCTTCACCATTCGGGCTACCCACATTAATGGAAAACTTCCCTTTGACTACTCTGAGTTTGAAAAAGAGCAACAAAGTCCTTGCTGAGTTTTCAGATGTAACTGAAGCTTTATTGTTGAGTTAGGTGGGATCTATCTGAAAATTGTTTTATATACCACAGTGGACATGGTGTCACTTTACCTTTTTAACATTTAACTGGGTTGCTTTCTGCAATGCCTAATGCAAACAGACCATTTCAAGTGAGTTAAGGTAAGCAGCTGAGCAGCAATAAAACATTTTCTTAGTACTAGTTTCTTGTGTGCTTTTTTTTTTCATCTAAGGAATTCAATAGCTTTTAGACTTAGAAGGCAAAGCTTTTAATTATTTCTACTCTTTATTTACATGGCATTTTTCACATTAGTATATCTATATAGTATAGTATTTCACTAGTATATCTATATTTTGGCAAGCCCAGCAGATCGGACTGGATTAGCTTAAAAATTTAGTCTTACAGATGGTGATTGAAGGATGCTCTTGTTCTCAGTTATTGCCTGAGTTCTAGCAAGCATTTGCAGTGCAACAGCATCACTGGTGTGGTATGGATGTTGATAGTTCAAGTTCCTCTGACAGCTTTCTTCTCTGAGTCAAATATCCAAGTAGAACAGTTATTTTTCTGAGAGTGACTATTCTACTTTGTGATTCCGAAAATGCATAGCTAATGGAGATGACTATGTTGAAAAATAGTGTTTTGTAGCTGAGACTTTGCTCTATCAAATAGTGTTATTGTGTTCTTTGTATCTGTTGTAGTTTACATGGAAATAAATAGGAGGCATTATTTTCAGAGTAACCTACATATTTTGTCATGTGCTTTCTTAGTCCATAGTGTCTGAAGGTCTGGACTGCAGGCTGACAGAGTGATATTTTTACAATGGGACATCAAGAACATACAGGCTGTGCTTTGGGAAGGGGTGGCATAAGAACACCAAATAATATCTAAGGGTATCAGACCCACAGAAATAGAGTTGGAAGATCTTGTTGGGTTAAAAGAGGAAAACTTGATGAAGACTTACTGAAGATGGCTACTGAGAGCAATCCATGGAAACTGCCTTTTTCCACCTTGTGATAGTGTTTTACGGAGCATGGACAATTAGTGGACCAAGACCTGAGAATTATGGAGTGCTAAGTCTTTTGTCTCTACAGACATACTTCATATCCTTATTGTTCAGTCCACTCATGTGTGACTTTTCAGAAGATTTCATGTATGTAATAGTACAGCATCTATTCATGATGGAGAGTTTCCTTGCCCTTTCTTCCACCCAGCTTTCACCAAAGGGATCAGGAATATTCTGAGAGGGAATTTGATTAGCAGGGAAGTCTGCCTATGATCAGTATAAATTTCTTGGGGGACTTGTGTTATATTTTATATTTAAGTGAAAAAATGCATATTCCCTATCACCTGGAAGTCCGGTGTTTTGTGTGTGAGTAATAATGTTGTAGCTTCTGCCCTATGATCTCTGAAACGTGAAGCTCTTTTATAAGTGACATAGACCTGCTGAGCAGACAGGAGCATACTATGATCAGATTTGTTTAATTCAGGTGGAAACAATCTGTGAACACAAATTTACTGTCAGTTATTAACAGATCTACGTTTGCTAGCGCAGTGTACCATATTCAAATCACCAACACAGGGAAGCTAGAAGAATGTTAATATGTGGACTGTGGTGGATGAAAATCACTGCAAAGTGAGTAAATATCTTGTTTGCACATGTCAAGAGTAAAGGGATTGAAGCACGATATCTGATCAAAGCACAACTCCCATTTCTGTTAAACGATTCCATAGGATTGTCTCTCAGTACTAGATCCTCAAAGGAAGACATTTTTATCCCTTGTTTTATTCAAAGTTTCACTGAAATTCAAAGGTGATATATTCATTTTGTAGTTGCATTTCTGTCTCCTCTAACATTGTGATCTGGTAGATAATAGGACTACTTCCATGAAATACAGAAAAAGCAATAGTTATGTTTGTTGCTTTATTGTATCAGAAGCCACTTATTTGGGATTATAATGAGTAAGATGCTTGCTGAAGCACAGTGCTATGCTGAGGAAATAACTCCAAATCATTTATTTCCCACCTACTTGTCTGTTTGCCCAGTAAGCTTCTAATTTGTTTCTTCAGATAAATACGATGGGTCACTGACTTGCCAAAGCTTAGAAAAGAGTGTTGAGATTTGTCAGTACATACCTATGTGAATGCAGGTACTGTTTTAAGCTGACTTTGAGTTGATTTTAGCTGGAGGTATATTAATCCTTCTGAAACATCTTTCCATTTGGCAGTCATAGCCACTGTTACTGCTGTTAACACCGGGGATCTCCTGTCTCTCTTATTTCTTGCAGATAACATCCAGAGCTGCAAACAGTGGCCATAGAAGAACTATATTTTGGTGGAATGATGTTACTGAACTGAGGTTCTTTGTAAATCATATCCATTGGCATGTTCTCTACAAATATTTTGTAATCTAATTTCCCAGTGAAGTTTAGGACCGTGTTTATGAATGGATTGTCCAGAGATGGAGTAGAAGCTGCACACAGTGCCTTTCTTATTCACCAAGTGTTCTGAGCTTTCTTCTGATTCAGGGCCAGATTTTCCAAGTGCACGCATAGTTTTTCACCTCAGTCTTGCCTCTCTCTACAGTTGATACAAATGCAGAATAGAATTCACTGAGTATCACTTTGTACATGTATATTGTAAATCAGGACAGTAAGTCACTGAGTTCAGGGAAGTTATGCCATCAGAAAACCCGGATGAGATCAGAATTGGCTCTCTGTCTCACTGCAAGCCAGGCTATGCTCCAAATTATAGAAAACTTGACAAATTTTACACATTTATCTTCTCTTCCAGTGTACAATCTATTCTTGGGGCAAAAGCTCACCCTTGTAATTCTATTTCAAAGCTTTTACCTTTCATCTGCCTTCACTGTAGCTAATCTAATAGCTTGCTGCAAATGATTGATTTCCCCCCTTTTTTCTTGTTATTAGGTCATCATAGCTTAGATGCTCAGAAATATCACCCAACCATTCTGAGTATCTTTCGACCTACATATTTGTAGACATTGCTTATACAAAGCACTCCTCTGAATGCACCACATCCTCTTATATAATCATGGAATCATAGAACCACCAAGGTTGAAAAAGACCTCCAGGATCATCCAGTCCAACCGTCCACCTACCACCAATTTTCCCCACTAACCATGTCCCCTAGTACCACGTCTAAACATTTCTTGAACAACCCCAGAGGCAGTATCTCCACCCCCTGCCTGGGCAGCCCATTCCAGCACATGCAGTCGGAATCTCCCTTGGTACAACTTGAAGCCATAAATGAGGCTTCCAATTAGCCTTCCTGTAACAGAGCCCATCCTTAAGCTGGTGCTATAGAGCCTGACATAAGGATGCAATTTCACATGGGGAGGGCTGCAGCAGAGGTCCTGAGATGCATAGATCCTACCCAGCCCCAGTCCCTCTCCAGTGCACACTGCCTCCCTGCTGGGCTTTAATTTCTTTGTCTGCCCTTCTCTTCCCTCTCATCAAAATGGTGGAGGAAGCACTCTCTGTGGGAAGACATTGCTATTGGAGAGGAGAGGGGAATTATTTAAGCCAGTGTTGTCCCCAGACTTTGTGTCAGGGAGGTTCTGAAGTGTGTCCTACTTCAGGGAGACCATGAACAGATGGATAAGATAAGATCCTTTCATTCATCGGCTTGCTGGCCACCCATTGCCATGCTGGGACTGCTGAGCACTTTATTACAATTGACAGGCTGGTTCAGTAAGGATGTGGAAGGCTTTGAATGTTTTTTCAATTGGTTGTAACTCCAAACTTTTTGCTTCTGTTTGTTTTTAAACCCTCCACTTCCTGAAGCATTTAAATTCCACAAAATCTCAAGTCTCTTATTATTTCTTGTTACTTTGTTGTCTTCATTCACTGAATCCAGCAGATATTTAGCTGCAAATTTGACGGTATTGCTGTCTGATGCATTCATGTAAATCAGTATGGTATGGGACAGTTGTCAAATGTTTCTTTCAACTGTTCATAAACTGATAAAACAGTAGTTTGTTGCAGTATGCATTTAAATCAGTTGTTCCAAAGCAGTTCAAGAGTCTGTGCATTTCCTTTACATTAGTTACTGTTGCTATCTCCTCCTAAGGCTGTCCATCCTCCTGACCCGAGGCTGTCTGTGCTCGCTCGGACGGAGTCTCTCAGTCACCAATGCGGTGGAAGCAGATCTCGTTTATTTCCCAGGATGCTCCTGGTATTATACCTGTACAACCGACCTCATCCGTGACACGCGCTGGTTTCGTAACTTCTGTCCAATCACAGCCTCAGTCACGCACTGTGCACAACGCTCTGTGTCATGGGTTGCCCGCCCTCCTTCTGGTTGGTTCTTCTGTCTTCTACATCCTTCTTTGACCACACGGGTACTTTCCCAGCTTTCGGAGCTTCCGGGTTTATTCAGTCGCGCGTGCAGGCACAATAGCTATTCTTGTGTAGCAGCATCGAGTACTAATGAGCAGCTATTGCTTAATAAGCAGCCGTTGCGACCCACAAGTTACTTTAGTTGTTTTTGTTTTTTTTTCCTCAAGGGAAGATATCTTCATTTATTTGAGTCTGAATTTTATTTCCCTTCAAGAGCAGAATGATGACTGTGTAGTCTACAGCAGGGATGGGGACAGAACAATGTACACAGCGAGCAACAGGAGCTCTTATGTTTTTCATAGGAATGTCTGACTGAAAATACAAAACCACACTTTCTATCAGGAAACATTCCACACCAGTCCTCTGTTATAAATAGCCATGATTTATAATGCTATTTCTTTTATGGATCTAGATGTATTTTCTGTAGAGGAGGATGCCATAAGATTTTGCAGTTTGCTCCCCAGATAGAGCTTTCACACAGTAATGTCACATAATGAGAAATGCAATTATGTATTCGGTTGAATTGAAAACAATTAATTTGAATATTTTGAAAAATATTGAAATATTTTTCATTTATACAAACAACGAATCTTCAAAAATGTGACTGCATTGTTCTCATTTGGATTTCAAAAAAGACTGGAATTTCATTGAGGGGTACTGAATGTGAGACTAAAAACATGCCTGCTATCATAGTAATCCATATTGATCTCAAATTGCAGTTCCCTTTCATTGCCTTTCTGTCTAGCTTATTAAAATATCTGATAATGTCGGTAGCAGATACTGAATTTTAATTTTTTTGGTAATATTTGGACTTCTTTAGCGTATGGCACCTCTGAAGGCAAACTTCACTGGTGGGCAGAGGTGGGAGCTCTTCTAGGTGTCAGAAATGTGATCATTACATCAAATACCAATTCTCTCCTCCAAGCCTGAGAATAAGTATTGAGAAAACATAGCCTTCATCTTATGTTGGAATATGATGATTTGGGGATATCCTTGACAGTGATAAATAGCTTAGCACATTGACATAGCACAGGTCTCATATCTTGTCTTTACAGCTGAACTACTAGTTTCCATCAAAGAATATAAGCCTTGGATATGTCCATATGTTAATTAGTACAAGAACGTCACAAGCATCCAGACAATGTTATTTAAAATTTAATCCAGGTTTATCAGCTCTGTTTATCTATAGCCAATATCTGCAGATGACTGGATTTGCAAAGTATTTAGACACCTAACTCCCAGTGAGACCCCAGTGGGACTTATATTCCTAAATGTTTTTGAGGATTTGGGCCAAAAACTTACATGTTTTTGAGATCAGCCTGCAGATGACTTCTGGAGATGTGGACAATAATCTCCAGGGTTTTGTTAGCATATAGCTAGTTTCTCAGCATGAAATAATGTAAATATTTACATTGGGGAATATGGACAACTAAAGATTGTGACCCAGTGCTTCATCATCGTCCGATTTTCTACTGTATTGCATATAAGTATGTCCCAACAGCCTCAAGCACTACCATGTGAAAACTGTTGGTTAAAGCATTTCATGCCATGCAGAGCAGTTGCCATTCTTTAATGCAATTAGTGCTACGATTTGTAAGGGGCAGGAAGCCCATACACTAAAATGAATGACTGATTCCCTACTTATTCCTTCATTGTTCCTTCCTCGTTGTTTGCCTTTGGGTCTGTGTGCATCAAGATGATGTTTTCAGAGAATTAATCACTGTGATTCCAATGTTGCTTTTCTTACTGGAAACGTGTTCGTTAGATTTCATCAGATATAAGAATGATTCCTCAAAGCCATTCATTCTCAAATATTACATTGTGTTTCTTGTAATTTATGATACAGCCACTTGAGTCAAAAACCAAGTTTTCTGCCAGAGTCTACCAAGAGAGACAGACCTAGTCAGACAGATGCTATCTTGATATATAAAGCCTAAAAGATATATCGTGCCAATGGATGGTGGGCATAAGGGAGCACAGCCCACCAAATGAAACTCAGTTTAAATAAACTGAGACAAGAAGGGAAGTGCTGTCCAGTTTCTGCCTCTTCCTCTCACTGCTATAAGAGTATCTTACGAATCAGGGCATGCATCAGCACAGCTCAGCGCAGCAGAGCACTTTAATGGCACTTCATTTTCCCATTTTTCTGCATCCTCCCAAGAGTGCGGTGATATCCTTTCAGTCATTTCTCTGTCCCAGAGAGCGGACTTATTTTCAAGTGTTTGTGTGGGATGCTTTCCAAACACCTTCATAGCCCATCCTTCTAACAGGGCTTTATTTGTGATCTTGCTGAAGATTTTCCATGTCCTCCATTGTCTGCTCTCTGCTCCTTACCAGCTTCTGTCTTCTGCAGGCACACTGATTGCCCAGAAGGGCACTGTCTAATTAACCTCTCATGTAGTTTCTTGCTACCTGGGGTCAAATGGTAGAACAGCGTTACTGCCCTGATTGAGAGGGAGACATCCAGCCCTGCTCTCCAGGGCATTTTACTCCATATGAAAATATATCCAACAAGGAGTCATGCCATGGGAGCATAGAATCACAGAATCATAGAATCATTAAGGCTGGAAAGACCACTAACATCTTCTAGTCAAAGTACCAACCCATCACACCATGCCCAATAACCACGTCCCTCAGTGCCACACCTACACATTTCTTGAACACCTCCAGTGACAGTGACTCTACCACCTCCCTGGGTAGCCTGTGCCACTGCCTCACCACTCTTCCTGAGAAGATTTTTCCTAATATCCAACTGAAACTTTCCCTAGTGCAACTTGAGGCCATTCCCTCTCACCCTATCGCTGTTACCTGGGAGAAGAGGCGGACTCCTGCCTCACCACAATCTCCTTTCAGGAGTTGTATAGAGAGCGATGAGGTCTCCCCTGAGCCTCCTCTTCTCCAGACTGAACAATCCTAGTTCCCTCAGCTGCTCCCCAAAAGACTGGTGCTCCAGACCCCTCACCAGTTTTGTTGTCCTTCTCTGGACACACTCCAGGGCCTCAATGTCTTTCTTGTAGCGAGGGGCCCGACACTGAACACAGTACTCACCAGTGTCAGTACAGGGGGACGATCACCTTCCTAGAGGTGAAGCATGGAGAGCCACCTCCAGGTGCTACTACCTCTAGCAAGGGGACATGCCAATGTACATGCGGAATACTTAGATGACATATTGATTGAGCCCTCCAGAAACTGCTTGCCCTGCACTGTGCAGTGCCTGCTCTTGTACAGATAGGGATCCTGTGCCCAGCAGCGCCCACCTCCCCCTGTCCCACTCCATCGTCAGAGCAAATGAAACACACAGCACCACACAGCATGGAGCTTAGAGTAAAGCAGATAGCAAGTCAGAGCGCTGCTCAGCAACAAGCACACCTCACCCATGTCCTCCAGTGGCTGTACACTCAATCAAAATTACCCTCAACATTTCTATAAGGATTTTAATTGTTTGGCTTTTTGTTGTTTGTTGGGTTTTGTTTGTTTGTTTGTTTGTTTCTCTTCCCCATGGGAAGCTGCTCTGTCACAGCACAGGGTCCAGGTCTGGGCCAAGAGGCACATGGCTGATGCTGGGATTCACCCAGGTCTCAACCCAGAGCATTGGCAGAGAGTGTGCTCCATCCTACTTGTCCCAACTGCAGCTGGCCTCTGTTTAGCGTTGGAGGCAAATCACTGCCATTATCTGAGATCACTTCTCCTTCACATAAGAGAGAAGATAATAAAAAGCAAATCAGATACTAGATGTCAAGAAAAACAATTTGCTCAGAGTTATTGTTATTGAATGCCTCTGTGCTGCTATGCGATTTGCTTCCTGAAACATCCCTCAGGTACAGTGTAAGGATGGTAAACGATAATATCACATTGCTGTGTTTCTTCAGCATATTTCTTGGTGAATTTTGCCAGCTACCTTTGGAAAAAAAGTTTGAACAGCCTTGTTGACAACAAATTTTACTTTTTTTTTTCCATAAAATAAGTAGTTGACACTGTGGTGTTTTGCTTCTTTCCATCTCTCAGAGTACACTTTTTATTATTATTAATAACATTGCCAACTTTGTCTGTCCTTCTGTTAGCTAGGGAATTGCTCTCTCCCATGGCAACTAAGATTTAAAAAAAAAAAAACATCTTCAGTACATCTTTCATTACAAAAGGGAAAGAATAGCAGTAATTTACTGCAGCAGCTGCTTTTCAGCATCAGCACTGGAAGTGAAAGCTTCAAACTCGAAGTGCCCACAGGAGGGCACTAGAAAAGGGGTGAAATTGGGGTGAACCCATCAGCACCGCTCAGCTTGTGATAGGAGCTACAAGGGCTGACAGGTCCTGAACACTAATTCTGCATGCCAGGGTCCAGAGGGGAGGTGTCAATCTTAAATCAACATCTACAAATGCCTACAAAGTGATCCATCCAGGGTCTGATGCTCTCAATTTAAGGCCTCAACACAGATGTTATGGCCTTTAGCATTCCTGTACAGCCTTGCAATATCTAAATAAACACTCTAGTGATTCTACTCAGATTTCACCTACTAAGCAAAATCTGTATTTTAATGTCTTTTTCCCCTGCCACTGCATTGCAGTTTCTAGCACAAAAGTCTGTTTTTCATTTTTCAGCCTTATCTAGCTGAGGTTGTGCACTATCTTCACCCTCCTTGGGCAAATAAATGAGATGATAGCTGTGTGGTGTGGGCGACACAGCTGAGGGATAAGATGCAATACAGAGACCTAGGCAGGCTAGAGCAGTGAGCCCAGATGAACATCATAAGGTTCAATAAATCCAAGTGCAGGGTCTTGCATCACAGTTGTGGCAAAACCCGCTATCAGTACAAGCTGGAGGACAAAAGGATTGAGCACAGCCTTGTTAAAAAGGACCTGAGGGTACTGGTAGATGGCAAGCTGGACGCAAGCCAGCAATGTGCCCTTGCAGCCCAGAAAGCTGACCGTATCCTGGGCTGCATCAAAAGAAGCATGGCCAGCAGGGCAAGGGAGGTGATCCTGCCCCTCTACTCTGTGCTGGTAAGATCTCACTTGAGTACTGCACCCAGATGTGGAGTCCTCAGTACAGGAGAGACATGGACCTGCTGGAGCGCGTCCAGAGGAGGGTCACAAAAACAGAAGATTTAGATTGGTTGGAAGAAAAATAAAATTTTATGGTATGTTTACTAAGCACTGGCACAGGTTGCCAAGGAGGTGGTGGATGCCCCATCCCTGGAGACACTCAAGGTCAGGCTGGAGGGGGCTCAGAGCACCCTGATATAGCTGTAGGAGAGTTGGACTAGATGACCTATAAGAGTCCCTTCCAACCTAAATGATTCTATGATTCTATGATACACTTGGCTGTACACTTGACACACTTTACTGTTTGCCCAACTAGTCCCTCTTCTTCTGCCTTCTTTTCCCTTCCATGGGAAGGGCTTTATGCTTCTTTTCACCTCCTTCAGCTGTCTGCAGGGCTTTAGGGTGCTCTTCCCTTCATACCCTTCTCTTGCACCCTACACCATCCGTATCCACAAATTCATTTCTTCTTTAAAATATGCAGTTGTGCTCTCCCCGTATGTGCACAGGGCAACTGAAAAGGTTCTTTTCCATTCTCTTGGCTCATGCCACACTCTTCATGCACCCTTTCAGGCTGCTCTGCCTTTCAGAGCATTTCACACATGCATTCTCAAGCCCCTTCCCATCCCACATTTACAAAGCGCAGGCTGGTTCCTTCCTTCTGCTCCTCCACTACACGATCTCCCTCTCACTTTCCACATTAAGGTGCCATTTTACTTTTGCCTGTTCTACTCTTCAAGCCTGGTAGGAGATTCCTGTAAATAAATATCTGCATGCTTTCTCCTTCAGATCTGTCCTTCTCTGTGAGCACATAGGTGCTACCCAGTTCAGACATGCCCTCCATTTTTGATGACTTTATGTCCTGATGAGATGCTGGGAGTGAGTATGTGATTTATGAAGTTCCATAACAAGCTGAAGGAGTTGTCTAATTTAGGATGGGTAAGCTGTTTTCAAAGGCACAGTGGGAGTGCTTCACATTGTGTGGCTTGCATATTCATTTGCAGCAGGGCTGCTTGATCAAGGAGCAAATCTGACACTGCTTAATTTCCATATTTGCACATACAAGAAACCAGCACATGGTATCCACTCAAGGGACTTCTGTAACAGAGTTCTATTTTATTTACTCTTCAGCCCCTCTGACCTCCAGATCATGCAGAGATAAGTCTGGATCACTGCTTAAAAAATATTTTTAAGTACAATTAACAGTCTGTAAAGCTCTGCTGTAAATCAGATCTCTGAAATGAACTCAGCTAGGAAATTACCCTTTTGTGAACAGTTACTGTTAACTTCAGTGACTGAAACAGAGAGGTGAACCGAGACATGGAGTACAATGTGAATGGGTAATGGTGACAGCAATAAAAATGAAGACCGTACTTGAACAGAGCATAAGAAGGATGCTTTCTGTCACCTTGCTCCCTCTGAGAGGTGAATAATTTGCAGAAGGAGAATATTTGGTAAATCAGTGGATGCTACATGACAAGAGCTCAGCAAGGAGCAATCCATGGTCACTGAAAGGGAGTTTATCTTTCTCCTCCGAAGAGATGCACAAGAAGCCACCACAGAGGACAGTCACATGTGGCAAGATAATGCAAGTGACACCCTTAGCAAAGAACCATGCTCTTTGTGGGATGATCCCCAGCACTGCTGGCCTCAGCCAGCTGCAGGGTCCTCAGGTGGCCATGGCAGTGTCCTTGTGGGGCCTCACAGGGGCTGTCATCTGTCTGGAAAGGATCCCACATCTTCATTTCTCAAAGACTCTAACAGCAGGTGAGTACTGTGCTTCAACTCAGAAAACCCTTGTTGCACCAGACTTCCCCCTCCCAAAAAAAAGCTTATTTATGAAGAATACGAAGAACACGTATTCTACATACAACGAATAAATGATTGGTGTCTTTATAAAGATCTCAGTGCACCGAGAGTTTGAGCTCTTTGAAAATCTGCCTGTGGCTCTCCCTCTGGCAGCTGCAGCTCATTGAGCTCTTTCAAAAACCAGTCCTTGTATATTTCCCTCAATGCAGATTGCATTTGTTTGGAAATCTGGCTCCATTTCTAGTTGGTGAGTTTGTGAGCAATGTAGAAGCCTAACATTCACTACCTTTCAAGTAGGTTTAACTTCTTTTGAAAATTTTACTCACAAAGCTCTTTCACAAATTTACCCCATGTGAAAAATTAAGGAGAAATAAATTTGTCTCTTTTCAACTCTTATTCAGAGGCTGAGTAGAAATTGAGAGCTGAAAAAAGCATTTATTCAAAGAATCTGTGGAATCTCTCACTGTCCAGCAGAAAAGCATTGCAATGCAGGAGCAGGGAGATCTGTGTTACTCTATTCACAACTGCCAGCAGCCTGTTAAGTAACTTTGTGCCAACCACCTTTTTTCTGCATGTGCATGAAGGTTACCCCTGGTGAAACATGGGTAATGGTGCTTATCTTCCTTTGGAGAGAGACTTGGGAGCTTGAAGTGAGTTCTCTAGCAGAGGTGCCTATGCTCGTAGAAATGCCCAAACGTTTTGCTTGTTCAGGGAAGACGAAAGAATTTATAATATACAAAACATCTCATTATGAAATATGCATATGCAAATTATGTAGAGACAAAAACATCTCTGGGAAACATCCTCAGTTACTTATGGGAATGTTTGTAGGCAGTCTGAATAAAGCCTGTGTTCTACACGTCGGTAGCAGGCACGTAACTCGAAGGAGTCTACTAAGTCTGACATAAACAATGAATGTTTTTATAATTTAAACTATATTCCAGGTTTCACAGGATCTGCTGGGTTTTTTAGGGGTTTAGTTTCTTCCTTTTCTGCGTGTCTTTTCAATTTCTCATTCTCAACGGCCAAAAACGTCCTAAAACCAGAAACCTGGGTTTATCAATTGCAAAAACTAGCAATATGTAACTTTAGATTTGAAAAGCATCCTGAAACAAAGGAAATCCCCTCACAAAGGTGAAGTGAATCCCCTCAGAGATCACAAGAACGTCTTCTATCACTGGTGGAGACGCCTGGGACATAGACTGACCTACATGCACTCACCTCAAAAGAGGAGTAGCATGAGCACCACAGTCTGCTGGAAGATAGCAAGTGGTTCCAGCAGTGCTTTCCCTTTCCTGGCTTTGTTCCTTCCACTATGTAACAGTATGAAAGATTTCGGTGTAGAACCATTTAAACTGTGATGAATCGTGACTTATTGGCTCTGTTAGAGTGTTTTTGGCAAATGCACCTTTTTATTGTCCATCTGGAAGATTAAAGCCTAGTAGCATTGAGAGCTGGAGCTGTTAAGGCTCTCAGCGACAGATTTACAGATCCCAGAGGTTACCATTCATTTCAGGGCAGAAAGGGATTGTAGGAAGTGGCCAGACATGGGGATCCATCAGGATTACATCGAGTGGCTTCTCCCTCTGTTCCAGCAACATTAATTCTACTTTATCACAAAGCTTGGAAATCAAAGAGGAGCTCCTCTGATCAATCTCTCAACAAACCTGGGGGAGCTGGGAGAGGTGTTCCCACCACACACTGTGGCCAGACTGCTTTGGTAGCCGCATGATGTCTCCCCGTGCCTTTGGTGTGTCCTGATGTGCTGAACACCACGGTGCCTCTGGCTGGGCTCTGATCCACCTGGCAGCCTGCAACAAGCTGGTCCCAACCCACCAAAATGTTTCCACCTGTGGATGTGCAGCAGGCAGCACCGGTGTTTTCTAATGGTGATATGTTTTTAAAAGCAGACTTTTGCCTGAAAGGAATAGCAGAAAATCTGGCTTCTTTTCTTCCCTGGAGCTCTCAGCACAGCGCTCTCTCAGGTACTCAGTTTGAAAACATGTGTTTTCCACCTACTTAAAGTTAAGGGTACACATAAGTCCTTTGTTGACTGAGAGTGAACAGCGGCGAAGCAGCTGAAAACACTGACCTGGGTCACAAGAAAGAGGCAGGAAAACAGTTCCCAAAGTCTCCCTTCTACGATCCCATTCTGAGACATGGCTCTCAAGTGCTATATGATATTTTCCAGATCACATTCTGGACTATTTCTTTTCTCAACAAACGGCTGGTCACACTTTTATTTGTCTGGTGTCTGATTCGAATCACCTCCCCCCTCACTCCCAAGCCATTGATGAAACACTCTTTGATTGCAAAAGTGAGCAGTTGCACAGGGAAATGTAAATCACAGCTTCATTTAATTCTGCAGGCCGGTTTCCAAATTATCTGTATTTCTCTGCAGTCCTGAAAGTCCTTGTATATAACCAGAAATCGCCTATTGGTTATAAAGCAGTAAAGCATCAGTGCTGTTACAACTTAAGTAAGTTCTGAGAAAGCATTTTCAGACCGCTACAAGCTGAGTAAGTTTGTCTCTGCTGCATTATTTGTAGCTGTGGGTGTGGCGGGTGCCCCCTAAATAGAGATGATTGCACCAAAGGGTAAACTTTGTCCTTTGTTGCTGTTGCCTCCAAATTAAAACATAAAGCGCGCAGAGTTCAGGCTTCCTCGGCTAACTGCAGGTGCACAGTGCTAACACTCATTTGCTTATCTTAACTGTATTGCTGATTTTATCTTAATTGGCTTTATTCAGTTCATTTGCCCTGGGGGATGAATTTGGCTCCTTATCATTACACACCTTCACTGGAACAATGAATACCAGAGTGCAAACAAAGTGCGATCTCATTTAAGAAGGCAGAATTGCTTTCCTGATCGCATCATCCACGGAAGAAATAAGTAAAGCTTTGGTTGAGGCGATGACCCTCACCTCACGAGGTGTCAGCGTGCAGATTTATTTATTTATTTATTCATCTAAAGAGTTAACGGAGATTTTCTTTCCCCGCGTCGCTCCTACCAGGCAGTGATGGGATCGTCCAGTAGGTGGCTGGCATTCCCCGGCGCTGCCGGCGGCTCCCGCGGAATGACTGCGCTGGTGTCAGCCAGCCCGCTCTCATCGTGGGAAGCCGGGGGGGAATTGACGTCCGGAAGATCCTGCCTATAGGATCCGAGCCGTCGGAGGAGAAGTGCTTTTCCCTCACTTTAAATCCGGCCGTGGAGTGCAAGCGCTGAGAGCTGGGGAATGCAGCGTGACGGCTGCTATCAAAAGTTCTTGCTGGTCGTAATTCCTTCATTTCTGACTCTGTTCTGCTCGGCAGAGCTGAAGCTGGAAATATAGCTAGCCTTCTTGTTGAAAATGCCTCCCACTGACCGGCCTTTGGGTGTGATAACCGGTCTGCCAGAGCTGAGGAGCAGCTAACAACAAGGCAAGGCAATGAAGAAAATGCAAGTTTTGGGATTCAAACTCTGCTAGAGGATGTTCTCCTTTCGATTTACAGAAGCAGTTCTGTTGAGCAATGTGCGGTGGCTTTTTGTTCTCTTTATTTTCGATATGTGTCACCAGGTGATATGACTTTTAAACTGTTACGACTGCTTAAAGCAACCAAGCAGCGGCAACATTTAAGGAAAAAAAAATATTTGAGGATTTTCAAAGCAAGTTGTCTTCTGAAAAGAGGAAAGTAGGGCAATGGCATCTGGAGAGTGCCTGCTGCTGGACCTGGAAACAGATAACTTCATCCTATACAACATCTCTGCCAACCAGAGCGCAAATCTGTCCATCCTCAGCGACGAGTGGTTCTACCCAGCCTTCCTCTACGCCATCCCCACCATCTACGGGATCATCATTTTGATAGGCCTTATCGGCAACATCACTTTGATTAAGATCTTCTGTACTGTGAAATCCATGAGAAACGTCCCCAATTTGTTCATCTCCAGCCTGGCTCTGGGAGACCTGCTGCTGTTAGTGACCTGTGTGCCTGTGGATGCCAGCAGGTACCTTGCTGATGAGTGGCTGTTTGGCAGGATCGGATGTAAGCTCATCCCCTTCATACAGCTCACTTCTGTAGGGGTGTCCGTCTTCACTCTCACTGCTCTCTCAGCTGACAGGTAAGCTCGCTGCTGCAGCCTTGATTCTGTAAAATGCACAATTATGAACTGATATTTTCAGGTCACATTGCTCGAAAGTGGCATTTTTAATCTAACATTGGACAAAGAACAACTTCACTTAATTTCTGGAGGTTATGAGCACAAAACTTGAAGAGTTTTGTGAATGCAGGTTACTTTTTCTAGGTTAAACTAGCTGTTCGTGCAGTTTAGCAAATAGACCAACTTAATTAAAAGAACACCAAGAGTGAGTGAAGCACAGAGAGAGAGAGCAACCATTCATGAGGGAATCTCTACTAATAGATAGCTCTGCCAAAAAGATAATTGATCCATATTTCATGAAGTGTAAAGGCACTGGAACAGCAATTTGAAGTGTAGTTAGAATCAATTGTTTCTAGTGTCTTGTTTCCTTAAGGCTAATCACAAATGAGGCAATATTTCATGAAATATGTTGAAAGTATTCAAATGAAGATGCCTGAAGTCAGGCATCTCAGTTTGCTGCAGTCAGTACATTTCCCTCTATTAATTGTTTTACCGCTTGCTCAGTTATAATTGGTCTGCACTCTTGGTTTGGAAACTTTGTCTTCCAATAATGTTTGGTGAAAATAACATGCAGTAGCTATACTGCTTTAGAAAAAAAGTTTGACTTCTGCAGGTGATACACTTCTAATAATCCATCTCTGTTTTGGATTTCTGTGAGCATTTGTAAAATTATCTCAGAGCATTTGGAATTAAATTCAAAAGACTTTGAATCTCTACATCATTTTAAAGCATTAAGCCTTCCTTTCTGAAAAGAATGTGGGTACTTATTGGACTGTTGTCTTTTATAGGAGCTCCTGTGCCCGTCAGAAAGGCCAGGACGTCTTGCTTCTAGTTTTTAATAATTCAGAAGAGACTGTGGAATACATTGTGACTATGTTAAACATAAGAAATCTCACAGAGGTACTAATATTTCTGGTGAGAGAGATCCTTACAGTTTTGTTCTGCTCAAAAAGTCCTGGGGACAGCTTCTGAGTCACAAAGAAGTGGAAATAGCCTTGCCTTAAGCAGTGCCTTGCGTGCTGTGATGTCTCTCTCCTCTCAGCCTTCTACTTTAAAATAACAGGCACCTTATGCTCAGTTTTTGGGGTAGTTTCAATATACTGTATGGGGTTTCAGTGAAAACAGATCACTGTGTTTCAGAGACAGAGAACAGCCAATGAGCTTTCTAGCCATAGCAGCTCAACTCCTCCATGATAATGTATAAAAATAATACCGTCCGCCCCAATAGCAGATGACAAACATGCCAACGTGCAGATAAAAGTCTTCAGACCATTTACTGTGAAAGTGTTGGCAAAATGGGAAAGCTGCATAAACTCTCAAGTGAAGAGTCACCTACACTTTGTGACAGCTGGAACCTCACCTGCTCTGAAGAAAATCATAGGAAAACAATAAGTATTTCTCCAGGAAACTCATCTTTCCAAAGGAGTCCTCTAAGATGTTCTAAAAAGTGTCAGGAAAAGAGAAATGTGTCATTAAGGAGATTATATCAGAGAGATTTGCTGTCTGATCGTGTGCTACATAAGGTAAATATTGCAAATACTTTTACTGAGCAGCACATCAGTGGTGTTTTTTACATGAAATGAGTCAGCAACACAAGAAAGAGCAGCTGTGGAAGTGTGGGTTTTGGTGACTTTAAATTCTCAACTTCAGCTTAATCTGAATCCTGTTTACCATCATGGTGCACTGGTAAAAAAAAAAAAAAAGTTTCAGCATTTTTTCATGCCACTTGGCCATAAGAAAATAGTCATGTGTGTGAAAGATGACTTTGTGTTCCCATTTTCAAGTGACCATTTTACTATCTTTGAGTGCATTTGTTGTCCAGTTAGAAGGAGATAATAAAAATCCTGCCTTTATTAGATCTATGAATCTTAACTGCTGTGCACTGAACCACAAATGGGTCTTATCTGTGTTTACTGAAGCCTTTGTTTTGTTACATTAACAGCAGTGCTGGCATAATTTTCTTAAAGAATAATTCAGTCTAAATTTTGTCAGCTCACATATCACTATTCTATTTTTATTTTCTGAAAACTCTCACCCTGAACTCTGAGACCCAATATTAATCATGTCAGAATCATTAAGAAAATAAAATGTACAGGGAAAACTTCCAAGACGTGAGTTGGCTGTGAGCAGCATGGTGATGCCTGCCTGGGTGCCTGGAGAGACCATCAGCCCTGGGGCAAAGAGGTGCTGACCCTGGGGCCTGGAGCAGTTCCATAGCAGACCACTTCTGAGGTCAGATGTGACCTTGCAAGTGGGGTGCTGGGCAGCTCAACCCTGCAGGAAAATGTCTGCAGAAGCCAACAGGTACGGTGATGAGACCAGAGCAGAAGGAGGACTCAGGAGACCAGCACGTGACACTGTTCAGACACAGCTCATTTCCCTTGGCTTTTTCTGTCTGAAGCATGGAGCCCCTCCAGGGTAGTCAGCAAGATGTCCCTGGTCCATGGGGAAAGATATCTTCAGAGACAAGTTGAACCACTGTGTTGTGATCTCTTCCTCTTTCTTTGGGTGCAGAGGAAGCATGGAATAGATGCCTATGTGTGAGATGGCTAGAGACTTGCCATCTCTGAAATCAGAAATGTGTAAAGAAAGGTCTGGAGTGTGATACTACTGTGTTCCCAAAGAGGTAACCTTTGAAACACAGTATGAAAATCACTGGGTAGATGTGCTGAGCAGATATGCTATGGGGGAGAGGGGTGAGACGAATATGCTAGATGTTTCCACAATGGCACAAGCCATCTTGGTTGCTTTGGATCCCCTTCTGAAGATGAGGGTCCCAGTTTTAGTACACTGTGCTCAGCCCACGCCATGGGTTGAAGGATGTACCTTCCTGAGGTAGACATTTGATCTTTCCATCTCCACTTTATCACGCGTTAGGCAGGGTCAGTAACACCAAATCTATCATCTCCTGGCGACTGCAGAGGCTGAGTTCAGTGCCAGCCTCCATCACAGAGCACCCACAGCAGCTCAGTGGTTTGACCAGCCACGACCCAGAGGTTATGCAGAGGATTGGTTGCTCATTTGCAAACTTTTCTCAATGAAAACTCTGGCTGCATTTACAGGAGCAGTGGGAGCTGCCTGCAGGACTTTTCCTTTGAGCCTGGCAAATTCACCAAGCAGCCTGGGCAGGGTTAAGGCCTGTGGTTTGCTTACAGCTGCCCTCCAGGAGCAAGAAGGCAACAGGGCTAAGCAACAAAGCAAGGAAACAAGTAGTTACGCTTGCGTATGCAGGTCTGTGTGCTTTAGAAGGGCTTCAGATGATGCTGGCAGGGGAATGACATCTGTCTGAGCATCTCTTCTGCACTGTCAGGGCAGCAGATTTCTGTAGCTGCTCGCCCCCCTGCAAAGAGGGAACATGAGTCAGCTGCCTGCCCTCCTCCCGGGTGTAAAGGGAGTTACAGAGGTGCACAAGCAGTCACACCTGGGCTGCAAGCCCAGGCAGGAAAGCTGGCTCAGCAAGTGGCAGGAAATTAAGGAAAATCTTTGCACGGTAAGAGGAAAAGCAGCCCATTTAATTACCCTTGTCATGGGAGATGTCTCTATTTAATTGACTGTTTCTCACATGACTGACAGAGTTTAGACATTTGCATTTAAATTACCCAAGCTGTCAGGCACCGATCATACTTGCCCAACTGTTTCACTGAGATAGTAGAAAAATCGAAATGCCACAGTGTTCACGCGGTGAAGTGTGTAAAGCATAACTGGAGTTTTCAAGTGGCATCTTTACTTTAAGCACCTCCGATTATCCAGATTTTAGTGCTGGAAAACTGCAGGAATACCTGCTGCCCCAAGCTGCTGCTAGGCACTCAGCGGGGAGAGTGGCATTTAGCATGGGGAGACACGTGGGATGGCATTGCAAACTGATGTCAGGTGGTACACCTTGCTGAGACAAGCTGCAGGCAGCAGGAGTTGCAGTAGTGGGGGAATCTCCAGGACCTGAAATGAGGACAATAGTAACAATAACCACTTTTGGAAATGTTAGCCTCAGTGCTGGGATCCAGGGATGGATGCTGGGTTGCAGAGGTGCTTCCCACTGCCCTGCGTACCTAGGATGTACGAGTTCAGAGTAACTAATGGTTCTGAACTCGTACATCAGTTTGTTTATGTAAGAAATAAAAACCCATGCAGCCCTTTCCCTGAAAAAATAAACCAAAACAAACAGTGGTGGAAGGGAAGAAACAGATTCAGGATTTCTAGAAAGACGTTTCTGAATATTCAAAATCTTTGCTTGTGGACTCATCCTTTTTCTGCTTTGGATGACTCCAGCTCCCACCTTTGATAATCTGTACAATTCCAGAGAAGGAGTAGTGTCTATACGGAAGGCCATTTGTTCTATTTATATCTCCACAAAAAGGAGATTAGACATGCCACCCTAGAATAAAGCTATGGAAAGCAAAACTGATTTCCTGTTGTTGATAGGATGAGAGGTAAAGGCCTTAAGTTGCACCAGGGGAGATTCAGGTTCAATATTAGAAAATATTTCTTCTCAGAAAGAGTGGCGAGATGTTGGAACAGGCTGTCCAGGGAAATGGTGGAGTCACCATCCCTGGAGGTGTTCAGGAAACATGTAGATGTGGCACTGAGGGACATGGTTAGTGGGCACGGTGTGATGGGTTGATGGTTGGACTAGATGATCTTTTTGGTCTTTTCCAACTCTAATGATTCCATGACTCTATATTTGGGGCAATTTACTTGTGTTGTAGTTCATTGTGCAGCCTTAGGATGGCTGAGAAAGTAACTCTCTGAGTGACCAAGACAACCCCTAGTCTGGTCAATGCAAATATGGAGAATGATGCCCCTACACGCACATTTTGACCATGGATGTGATCTTACCCAGTACATTAGTCCTTCCAAACCAGGGAGGAATCCCTGAAGGGCTTTGGTGCCATCTGCAAGCCTTCCCTCTCAGTGAAGCACTGGGAGGCACCGCTGGATCCATGCTGCTGGCATGGTGGCTCTGCCACTGTTCTTCCTGTGCTGATGGCAGAAGGTACACTCAGAGACACAGAGACACATGTATTGTCCAGATGTGAAGTCCTCAGTACAGGAGAGACTTAGACCTGTCAGAGAGCATCCAGAGGAGGGCCACAAAAATGATCCAAGTGATGGAACACCTTTCCTATGAAAACAGGCTGAGAGAGCTGATGCTGTTCAACCTGGAGAAGAGAAGGCTGCAAGGTGACCTGATAGTGGCTTTTTAGTATCTAAAGGGAGGCTACAGGAAAGAAGGGGACAGACTCTTTAGCACGGTCTGTGGTGATAGGACAAAGGAAAATGGTTTCAAGCTCAAAGAAGGTAGATTTAGTTTAGATATAAGAAAAAAGTCTTTTACTTTGAGGGTGGTGAGGCACTGGAACAGGTTGCCTAGAGATGTGGCTGATGCCCCGTCCCTGGAGACTTTCAAGACCAGGCTGGATCAGGTCCTGGGCAGCCTGATCTAGCTGTGGTGTCCCTGTTCATTGCAGGGGAGTTGGACAAGCTGTCCTTTAAAGGTCCCTTCCAACTATTCTATGATTCTATCTCTTTCATCCAGTTCACTAAGTCTTAGATCCTGTGTTGCTGGCCACTGTGTCAATACAGTATAAACGCTGTCAACACCCTTGTTTTTAGCTCTCATTTCCTAAGCTCCTGCATCCATCTGTACCAAGAGAAACAGATCAACAGCACAAACTTTCTGACTATCTTGATTAGCCGGAGCAGATGGCTGAAACACAATATATGCAATTCTATAGCCAGGAATTAGAGCTCTCGTTCATATCAGTGAACTGGCACACAAATCCGAGGATAGAATCAGTAATAATGTGTTGGAGAGTGCCAACATTTAAGCAATAAAGAGGAAGAAAATTTGGATTACCTATTGTTTACATTTCAGTAAAATTTGAAATCCCCAATCAGTTGTCATGGTCTCACAATACGAGGTGCTGTACGCACTCTTAGCAAGGAGAGCAACTAGTCACAGAGAATGTGCCATCAGCTTTCCCATCAGCATAGGCATTTGTACTTGGTGTTCAGACTTGGAAAATAGCCTTGCCAAAAAGACCAGAAGAGAGTTCAATTGAAAAAGCTGGCCTGTGTAGTGAAGTGAAACATCCTACAGCTGCTTTGCTTGCAATAACCTATTTTCTTTTTATTTGAAAAGTGTCTTGAGAGTGAACCCAGATCCCCCATGGATTGCGTCTCACAAGCTCCACACCCACATGCATAGTTCACTCACACCACGTGGGTCACCAGGGGTCGTGAGGTCCTGTCCGAGCTTGTCTCTGCAACAGGCTCTTTGCTTTGCCCCTGTACCATCTGATCAATTCAAACAGGGAATTTCAGTGTCCTGAAACCAGCCTGCGCCTTGGGCAGAAATGCAGGTGATACCTGGACCCCTGCAGCAGTGGGGCACCATGAGGCATCTGACGCTACCCAATTTTTGTGCTGTAGAGAAAAGGCAGAAAGCTGGAGTCACTTATGGGAAATTACCTTCCCAACCCCAGGCAGGGGATCACTTGAACCAGAATGCAAAAATCTGCCAAGCATAAAAGTGAAAAGCACTGCCAGATCTCTGCCCGTCCTGTCCTTGCTTGCCCTCTTCCTATAAACTTTGCAGCACCGTAGGAAGGCAGGACAGAAAACAGCACCATGGCATCCAGAGAGCCAAAACTATTTCTTTGTACCTCCAAACAGCTCTGAAGCATGAGATTTAGTTGTGGCTGGTCAAATGATGGAAGAGAGCCATAGAGGCGGATGCTGGGCCAGCACTGATAGCTCCAGCCAACCAGTTCAGCTGCTCTTCTTGCCCCTACCAGCGCACAGAGGCTTCTGCACATATAATAGCATTTGGATTAAAACAGATCATCTCAGTGACACTGCAGAACTTTCTAATTATTCTAACTAAATGTGCCCTTTCCCTGTCATTGCTCTCCAGTATTGATATTCTCACTGCTTAGAAATTGTCATATTTCAAATATAAATTTGTCTGACTTCTCACCATTGTGCCTTTCTCAGTAGGATGGAAATATCCCTTACTCCTGCTTATTTTCTTATCTGAAAATACCTTCATGGGATGGTGATCAAGGCTTCTTGGGAGCCATCATTCAGCTAGACTATTTTAAAGCTATGTTCTCTAATTCCATCTCCTTTACACAGACTATTCAAAATGCTTCCTGGTGTTTGACATAGAATCACATAATTATAGAATCATAGATTCACTAGATCATTGAATCATAGAATGGTTTGGATTAGAAGGGACCTTAAAGCCCTGGTGGGCTGCTCCCTACCAGCTCAGGCTGCCCAGGGCCCTATCCAACCAGGTCTTGAATGCCTCCAGGGATTGGGCATCCACATTCTTCTTAAAAGCATGTAGTACCACAGAAAGATCATTCAGCACACTCCTATAGTGGTGGAGGCACCAAAGACACAATCACTTCCATGATACTATTAACAACCTAACTAATAACAACAGTCAAAGATAGTAGAGGACCAGTTAGCCCCAACGTAGAACTGGAAGTTCATAAGGAGGAGGTGGCCTCCAATGGCATTTGTCATTGCCAAGGCCACAGAAAGGACATACACATCATATAAGCATAACTCGCAGCTTTATACTCTCTAGCTCATGTGCTGATTGCACTAAAGCCTTGACACCATGAGAATGGTGTCGGACACTTCATTTTGTCAGGTGAAAAAGAACACTCTAAAGTCTTGTCTTCTCTTCCCTTGAAAGATTCTCATTCTCTCTTTTTTTTTTTTTTTTTTTGCCATAATCTACTCATTTGAGTGTTATATATGCTGTTTTGCACTTGTAGGAGTTAAAATGGCTTCTGTTAGACTGTGGCTGTTTATCCCAATGACTCTGAAATATTTCTTTTACAGTCTGGTCAACAGCTCTGCCATCTGCAGACTTTCCCAGCAGAGGTTTTATAGTGTGCCCAAGGCACCTGATAAACATAGTAAATAGCACTGCAGCTAGAGCACCTTCTCAGAACCTAGACTAGAAATGGCTCCACTTACTGTTACCTTCCTACTGGCATATTTGGGGACCCACTGGGATGACTGGTCTTTACACCCCCACTGGCTGCAGCTCTCCTGTCCTCAGCCAGTACATCCATTTTTAACCCTTGTTCCATGGAGCATGGCAGGGATTGCAATGGCGTGAGGGAGGGAGGGAGCACAATGTAAACCAGTACTTCAGTTCTTGGAAATTTCTCCAGTTTTTCAAGATTTGTAAAAAATTCTTGCGCCAGTTTTTTGCAGGCTCATTCCTTTAATACTCCTGGGTATAAATTATTCAGGCGTGCTGGTGTGAAAATGTTTTATGCTAGCTGATGTTGGCTCACATCTTCTTTAATACAGCTGGTGACTTTTC
Organism: Numida meleagris; assembly: GCF_002078875.1. Lineage (NCBI taxonomy): Eukaryota > Metazoa > Chordata > Aves > Galliformes > Numididae > Numida > Numida meleagris. Next base: position 119,510,255 of record NC_034409.1, on the reverse strand, counting down.
TGCTACACCTATAGCTCTGCACACATGCTGCGAACACCTCCTACACATTTGGTCTTAAATGCCCAGTGATTTCCTCTCACCCTGTCTCCATCAGTGTTTATATCTTCACCACTTAATGATTTTTTTTGTTTCTGATATATTTAAAAATGTGCATTTGTCTGTCACACAGTGACCTTTGATATTTTGTTGGCTCCTCCAGCTTTCCTTATCAGACACCGATGTTTTCAAACTCCAATATTTGCTGTCATTTACTTTTGCTTTTTTTCCCATCTGCTCTATATTGATTTTTTTTAATTACTTCTTTGAGGTTTTAGTGCAACTCCTCATTCTCTCTCACTCAGGAGTTTTTTGCCCTTAACAGTTTTCTCAGGGCAAGGTGGGGGGTGAAGAGGAAGGCTGGGGGTCAGCTACTGATATATCATTAGTATTGCCCACTTTACATTTTCATTCCCAGTCTGTTGTACTGACAACTGCTTTTACAGCCAGGAAGCCTGCTTCTCTCTTTTTTTTTTTTTTGTTCTTTTTCCACAAGACAAAGATAAGCACACTATGGCTGCTATAGGGTCAGGAGCTGTTAGTTTGTATAGGTCAGTTATGTGCTCTACTTTCTCTGTCAGAACAAGGTGCAATATTGATTCATTGCACATCACAAGCAGGACTTGTGGAGTTGAGAAACTGCCGTTTTTAGAAACTTCCATGAAATTCTGTGGCTGGAACAGATGGATATCCAGCAATTACCCCATATATATATATATATTTAAGAGGCTTTACTTTAGGTTATCTTTTATGCTTCTGGGAGAAATAAGGCTGATTGGGACCAGGGTTTCATTTGGAGGCTTGACTGAGCCTCAGGGAAAATATATCCTAGGCGCAAAGGGGTCTTTATAAGAAGGACAGCATTACCCACGGGACACTCACTATTTTCTTCAGTGATCTTTACATCCATTGTTTTCCATATGTATAGTTAATTTTTGAAAGGCTTTGTGCTCTAGACTGTCATGATTAGGAATAACACAGTCATTATTAAATGGTTAGTATGTACATTTTCCTACTTGCAAGTCCTGTAAAATACTTCATCCTGTTGTTGATCTCAGTCATTCCTGGATTGAAATTCCCATTCATCCAGATTTCGGACTGATGTAATAGTTCATAGGTATATGGATTGAAATTTGAACACTAAAAAGTAAGAACTACGCCACTTCCATCACTGCATGTTGTTTCTTTCCATTTAAATATAATTAATAGGAAGAGATGGAAAATAGATTGTACCTGACAATGCATGTAAGACATCAGTGATGTCTTTGTGCCCATGGGCAATTTACTAAAGTTTTTAATAATAGGTGTTCACCCAGCAGTCATGCATAATAATGATAATTTTACTAAGTAAACAGAAAGGAGATAGACCTGAAGTAGGTTTCCAGAATGTGTTGATGGCTTGGACAGTCCAGAAATGTTGTGGGTTTCTACAATTATTTAACTTCAGAACTATAAATATTCATAGTATTCATGGTGGAAACAATAAGAAGGTTTGGGCCATTACATTTCTCATAAACTTCTTCTAGTATTTATTAAGACTTTTTCATTGTTTTCAGAGTCAAACTTTACTCTCAAGAAGGCTCCACATGCTTCATTTGTGCAGCCTTTGCGTAGCATCAACTTTTTCTCTTTTGCTTGAGTCTTTTTACATGGTAATTGAGCCAGTCCTTCATTTAATGTGAGAAAATCAATAATGCAATACTAGCAGAAAATAATTGCAGATTTTCAATAAGGTTTTCATTCAGCCTATTTGTAGGCCAAGACTAGATCAAGGTGCACATGGTAAGCTTAAAAATGGGAACAGATGAACTGTGAACTGTGCAAGTTTTCTCCCTCTTTGAGTTAAAGGTGGGAACAGAAGAAATACAGGGATGTGCTAAGAGGCAGATCTTCTGTCTCCCAACATTACAATAGTAATTGGTTGCAATTTCAGAAGCTCATTTTGTAGAGCTGGGAAGAACTCAATGTTTTAACTTTAGAGCAATTTACATGACTATTTTTGTAAAGCTTTGGTCCATTCCAACTAATCCTTGCTTTTTATTGAAGTTTTAGGTTCACATTTGCCCAGCTTCTCAAAAGAGAGCTTATTTTAAACAGATCCAAAAGTTTGTAAGTGGCTTTCTGCCTTCAGAGAAAAACCTGAAAGTGGGTCTGAAATACAGCAAATCTTTCTGTCAGCCTGCTGCAGTGTAGTTGGCAATGAAGCAGAAGCCAGCCCGGTTTTTGAAAGTTCACTGGAACAATTTTCCATGCATTTCTTTCTTAAACCACTATGAAAATTCAGGAGTAGGAGCCAAGAGCTTTTCATAGAAACAGTTTCAATAGCATAATGGGTGATGCTATTTAGAGACAAAGTTCCTTGACTATAAGGTACACTTGCCAGCCTGTTTTGTATGGGCACTGTCCCATATCCCCTTAGGGAGGATGTGGAGGACTATTTTCTCTTCATATATTTTTTTGCAAGTATACTTGCAGAGTAACAAGGTCCTGCTGCATGCAGTATGACTTCATATTTGCCTCAGAGTGGATATCACCAGGAACACCTCCTGCAGTCACTCACCTGTATGAAGAGCTGTCTGTGCTGCCATGAGGGAGGGAGGTTTCTCCCCCACTACCACTGGAACACTGGTATTAGTTTTAGTTGCTCACATAAGGGAAGGGGGAGAAGCATTTAAACAAGTCAATCATAGAAGAGGAAAGCAAGCTAATGCTGCTACAGCACCATCTTCTCCACACAGCATGAAGTCACCTCCCTAAAAAGAAAGTGAGACGTAAGGCGCTAAATTAATTTAAAATCCAAAGGAAGCCTCCAATTTTCCTCCTGTGATTTTGTTGGTTTAATTTAATTTTTGTAGCTGTTGTAGCAGGCAGCAAGTAAATTCACAGAATCACAGAATCACAGATTACTTTGAGTTGGAAGAGACCCACAAGGATCATCAAGTCCAACTCCTGGCTCCACACAGGACCATCAAAAATTCAAACCCTGTTTCTGAGAGCACTGTCCAAACTCTTCTTGAACTCTGGCACTGGGGGCTGTGCCCACTGCCCTGGGCAGCCTGTTCCATGCCCACCACCCTCTGGTGAAGAAATTTTTCTTAATTGGTGAAGGTGGAGAGAAAAAAACATGAAGGATGCACTGGAGGTGACATTTTGGGGATAAGATCCTTACTCCTTTGGTGTGAGAGAAAAAGCAGTCCTTCATATCTGCATGTTTAGGAATATACAGGCAACATGACTTCGAGGGCAAAAGCTACTCATACTTCAGCTGGTGTGCATTTTCTTGTCTCAGCTGTGGAGCACAGAGATGGCTAGCATATTTTGTGCTAGCAGAGAAGCTGCACTGAGGAAACCCTAACATCTATTTGGAACCTTACCTGTCTTTTTCATGATAAAGCTCTTTCTGTGTTTAAATTTGAACTTGTGGCTTTGGGACTAAGTGTACGGCATTAACCAATGTTTGCATAGTCAAAGTTTTAGACTACATTACGTGGTGTTATCATCGGTAACATTATTACTAACACAAGGATAATGACACCATATTTCAGTTTCTTTGACTTATTAACCTCAGTGGGAAAGGTACTTACCACTGAAAAATCTAGTGCAAGTGCGCATTTTGGTGGTTTATTGTCACTTCAGTAGTCTCAGTTGTGAGAAAAAAATGTTCAAGGAGCTCATAAGAGATCCTGAGTCACATATAAAATATTTTTCAGTACTGTATGGAGAGGCACACACTGGCACAGTTTTAAATTCTGGCTGTTAAAGTAAATTCACAAAAGTAAAAAATTGGATTGTTGGGATTATATTAAGAAATGACCATGGATTATATGTCATTGAATTCTTGCAGTAAATATGCTGTACCAGGCCAGCTTTCATTTTCAAAGTACCATTGGCCCAAACCTCTGCCATTCCCATCTGGTGGAGATGTCATTTTGTAGTAAGAAGTGATGGATTTGCACAAGCCCTTTCTGTAGCTTGGGTCACTGTGCTGAAGCAGCCCTCTGACCCGGCTCCTCCTGGAGGCCTGAAGGCAGAACTGGAGAAGAGGGACAGTTGAGAGGATTGCACATCAAGGTGAGTTCTCACAGCACCTCGTGGACTGCTAACAATCTGCTGGATTCATACAAATTGGTGATCACTCTGGCAAAAACTCCGACCTACTATTTTTGAGGCTATCCTATGATTGTATTAATTGCATTTCAGGGAGTCTCATATGTAATTTCTGTGTGTGGGCTGAAACTGAGACCATGAGACACAGGGACATGCTTGCAACCATCCTGGGCAGAAGGTCATTGGTACCTCCTGTGCCAGGCAAGCTGCTGCTGAGCAAGCACAGTGGGAAGAGACAGGTTCAAAGACTGAGCAGTAGTAAAGGTCACTATCTCTTTCTTATTTCCTATGAGATCGGCAGCCCAGTAATTTTTGCCTGAGTCTTTTGACAGCTGGAGAGATTGGAGCTGACACAGATTCTTAACTGCCATTTTTTATTCAACTGAATCTTCAGAAGGCATACTTTTCCTTTTAAGTTTTGGCCTTTGTTACGAGGCATGAGTCATAGTTTTGGATTTTAATATCTTTCAAGAATTATTTTAAAAGTGCATGGAGGAAGGACTACACTGAAAAAGAGTAGTATCATATCATTCAGAAACTGAATGTGAAAGCAAGCAGAGGTGATAAATACATGACCATGACTACATTTACTGCAGACAAACTGAGATTTTGATTACATTACTCAAATGTTGTATTTTAAGTATGGGAAAGTTAAGTACCTTAAACTTACTCCAAGGTTTAGCCATCTAAAATAAGTGATGAAACTTACAATCTTACAGCCTGGTCTCTGCTTACAGAAAGCAGAAACAAGGGCAACTCTAGAGGACTGCCATCCCATTCTTCTCAGGTACCTATTTCTGAACTGAAGGAATTATCTCCAGAATTGCCTTTTTCTCTCCACTGACTATAAGAGGCACCTAGGTTTATGTCCTGCCCTGGGGCAGCTGTAGTAGTTGAGATGCATGGCACCTCCATGGTCTAATGCAGACACAGAGAAATTGATTTGATTTATTCAGCTCCAGTTGGCCCTCATATCTCAGCTTCTTACCCTCAGTCTGTTCTTTTCTTAGGAGACAAAATAGCATGCTATAAGGAGTTAAAAAAGGAAAAGGATCTAGGGGTATTAGTTGACAGCCAGCTGAACACAAGCTAGCAGAAGCAGGGAGGTTATCGTCCCTCTGTACTCGGCACTGGTGAGGCCACACCTCAAGTATGTGTGTTCAGTGTTGTGCCCTGAGAAAGACAAGAAAGACACTGAGGCCCTGGAGCGTGTCCAGAGAAGGACAACAAAACTGGTGAGGGGTCTGGAGCACAAGTCTTATGGGGAGTGGCTGAGGCAGATGGGATTGTTCAGTCTGAAGAAGAGAAGGCTCTTGGGAGAGACCTCATCGTTCTGTACAACTCCTGAAAGGAGACTGTGGTGAGGTGAGGGTCGACCTCTTCTCCCAGATAACAGCAATAGGATGAGAGGGAATCGCCTCAAGTTGCACCAGGGGAGGTTCAGGTTGGATGTTAGGAAACATTTCTTCTCAGGAGGAGCGGTGAGGCAGTGACACAGGCTACCCAGGAAGGTGGTGGTGTCATTGCCCATCAAGAAATCATCAAGAAATGCGTAGGTGTGGCACTGAGGGACGTGGTTATTGGGCATGGTGTGATGGGTTCGTACTTTGACTAGATGATCTTTCTGGTCTTTTCCAACCTTAATGATTCTATGAAAAGACATTTGTTGGAGATGTAAACGGCACATGTTAGCTGTTTCTCCTGTGTCAAACGGCAGCCCACCTCAGAAAACTGGAAGTGTTCCAGAGACGATAAGCTCCTGTGATGCTGACCCCAGCCGATCTGACTGTGCAAAGCAGGAAAATGGTCCTCAGTACTCTGACAGAGAACTTGGCCACCATCATGTCCAGACAGCACAAAACCCACTACCAGTGGGAGAGAAGTGGTGTCTGCAGGACAGGAGAGAGTCCTGCTCTCAATTGCACAGGACTGGTCATTTAGCAGGAAATATAACAGCCACCAGGACTTTCTCTGGGCTTGGGGTTTTTTTGTTGTTTGAGAATTTGGGCATGCAACTGATATAAAGCTGATAGGGGACAAGAAAAGACTATCTCACTGAAAAAGAGAAACAGCAATGGACAAAGTTGTGGAAAAGTTCAGAATAACATTTGATAAATCAGCTGAAAAGATGGAGTCTGAAAAATAGGTCTAGGTGCTGTTCAAAACCAGTCTACCTTGTTGCATTTCTTAAAAATTTGCAACTAGATTATAAAATTCAGGGTTGACTCTAGCATGTAAATTGTGTGGAAAACTCACAAAGGAGTTTCTGAGCCCCCCTCAGAACCCCACCAGGAGGAGCACTCAACACAGAAAGATCTTCCAGTATCTTTCAGCACTGGCCTTAGCCCGAGGGGACCAATCACCCATACACAACCGCTCTGTGCCCTCAAATAGAGCAACCCTCTGCAGCCACTGTCCAGAACCAAAGCTGAGGTGGGAAAGCAGAACTGATGAAACACAACCTGGGGAGGCACCCATTGACTTGTCTGCATGGCAGCTGGAAATGAAGGCTCCCACCAGATCAGTACCAAGGAATTAAACATTAATACTCAGATGAACACAGTCACTGAAGATTTCTGAATAAGTTAGTCCACCACAAAAAATGTCATGGAGATAGTCAGCAAAATAATTTGATTCAATCTTCAGGCTCCAAAGGAAACATGCACCTGTGTTCCTACATCTGACAATCTACAACTTCAAAACCTGCTTTTTCTAGCTTTGTTTTTCCTGCTTCATCTTTTTGTGGTTTTGACCTCATGATTTGCCTCTACAGAGAGCCCTTTACAAGTAAAAAGTCTCTCACATCTTCTTTTATATCTGTCGTAGCAGGCTTTATAAAATATACTAAATGCCTGATTATCAGTGCCAGCATTCCTAGCCATTTTTAATTATGTTCTTTCAAAATTATATTGTTTGGAAATGACATCTCCAATTAAAATGTACTAATAACTTGAAATGGATCAATTTTCTGTCTCTCTTCAATCTATTAATGTTAATAGAAATTTAACAGACTCTATCTTTCTCTGTATGCTTCCATTCATTCATGCTGCTGGAAATTAGTACTGGAAAATATTCTCTCAGCTGGCTATATTATCTACAAGAAAATCCCTGAAGTAATTACACTAACATGCCATGTTGATGAACATATAATAAACACCTGCAGAAATAGCTTTGAATTAACTGAATTTATGAATATATCGTAATTTGTTTCCTTTTGCATTTCTGTTATTTAGGCTTTATTGAAGACATTCAGCTAGTGCTTCTGCCAATTTTCTGGTGAAGCAAACTGTAAACTGAGCTGGCTTAGCTGCATTTTTTCAGTAATCTGCCTGGCTTATCCATTTTATAACTGCAACATTTGCAACACCGTATTTGTGTACATGCTGTGGTTTTCTTCACCTGAGATTATGATCTTGGCCTGGAAGATTGTGCTTTTTAGTATGACACCACTTAAATCCTGCCCAGCTTCAGTGTGCAAGTTAAAGAGTGCTAAGCAAGCCTGAAAAATACTATCTGACTACTGTAGCTGCACAGAATCATAGAATCATAGAATTGCTCAGGTTGGAAAAGACCTTCAAGATCATCCAGTCCAACTGCAACCTAACCATACTACCCTAACTCTAACAACCACTGCTAAATCATGTCCCTGAGCACCACATCCAAATGGTTTTTAAAAACATTCAGGGATGGTGACTCAACCACCTCCCTGGGGAGCCTGTTCCAGTGCTTCACAACCCTTTCTGTAAAGAAGTTTTTCCTGATATCCAACCTAAACCTCCCCTGGCACAACTTGAGGCCATTTCCCCTTGTCCTGTCACCTGCCACCAGTGAGAAGACACCAGCCCCGCTCTCGCTGCAATCACCTTTCAGGTATTTGAAGAGAGCAATGAGGTCTCCCCTCAGCCTCCTCTTCCCCAGACTAAACAGCCCCAGTTCCTTTAGTCTCTCCTTGTAGGGCATATTCTCCAAGCCCTTCACCAGCCTTGTTGCCCTTCTTTGGACCTGCTCCAGCACCTCGATGTTCTTTCTGTGCTGAGGCACCCAAAAATGAGGTGGGGCCTCACCAGTGCCAAGTACAGGAGTAGGATTACTTCCCTAGTCCTGCTCACCTCACCATTTCTGATACAGCTATATAGCTATATATGTGTGTGTGTGTGTTTAAATACATGTATATATATATATGTATATCTAGAGTAAGGATGAAGTGGAGGTTTTGATAAGAAGCAGTAAGACAGAAAACTAGTGATGAAAGTGTTTGCAGTCCATTAAAGGAAAAATCATCTACACAAGGCAACTGTGGAACAGCATGGAGAAACACCTGCAGGGGACAAGAAGGGAAAAGGAAAGGGAAAGGGAGTGGAAGAGAAATAGGGAAAGGGAAAGGGAACCTACAAAGATTGAGTCCAACTGCCTGACTACCTCACGGCTAACCAAAAGTTAAAGTGTATTAATGAGAGTATTGCACAGATGCCCCTTGAACACTGACAGGTATGGGACATCAACCACCTCACTGGGAAGTCTGTGCTGGTGTGTGACGGTCCACAATGTAAATGTAAATACCAGTATATATGTTCTTTTCTGTGTTTGTATGTACATAAATATAAATGCATACGTAAATATATATGTATGGTATAAAATACACATACACAGAAGTATGATGATTCTGTAATTCTATGTAGACACATACACATACAAGTACATACACAGAGGGAAAGAGTAGGTATATTGAACAGGATTTTGCTTCTAACTAGAAGTTGAATACATGTTTGTCCTGTAAATAAGGCAATTACCCAGTTAAATCACTGCAGAACATCATACTTGCTACCTCTGCTACACACTTTCTAGCTTGAGAAAGCATCGCATTTTGCTTACAGAAGGCCAACATACAGCACAAAATGAAATGTGTGGCAAAATCTACAAACTCAGTAACCCATCCAGTTTCCTTCAAGAGGATCTTTCATTGAGGTGTAAACTGCTGTAATGCTTTTCAAGAGAAGTCTATGTTTGCACACCTTATCTTAACACTATTTGGACATATACATATTAACGTCATGCAGCACTGTGCTTTGTCAGGCGAATAACAAATTAAATGAACTCAGAACCAATACGCATGAAAGTGGATGGACTCAGAACAGGTGGCACTGGTTAAAAATGAGAAATCTTTTGAAAATAGCAAAATTTAAAAATGTAAGTTTTCAGTCTTGAGTAATTTTTTTTTTCTATTTAGAAAGTATCTGTGAAGTCTGAGCAAAAATACAGTGATTTAGTTTTATAAATGGTCAGTGTTGATGTCAATAAATAATTTTTCTCTCTTTTTTCTTCTTAGGTATAAAGCTATAGTAAGACCAATGGAGATCCAAGCGTCCCATGCACTGATGAAAATTTGTGTGAGAGCTGCTATAATCTGGATTGCATCCATGCTGCTTGCCATCCCTGAAGCAGTGTTTTCAGATTTACACCCTTTCCATGACAAAGGGACTAATAAAACCTTCATCAGCTGTGCTCCTTACCCTCATTCTGATGGGCTGCATCCCAAAATCCACTCGATGGCATCATTTCTGATCTTTTATATCATTCCTCTGTCTGTCATTTCAGTATATTATTATTTTATTGCTAAGAATTTGATCCGGAGTGCTTACAACATCCCTGTGGAAGGAAACGTGCACGTAAGGAAACAGGTAGAGACTTCACTTTCTTCAAAAATCCACAATTCCCATGAACCAGTAAAGAGAGATCACATAGGGAAATTTACACTACCACAAGCTGAAGCTGCTGTGCTAATTTTAATAGATTTGGGGCAAAAAGAATTAAAAATATTGTCATAAACTATGTCACAACAATAATCTAATTTTCATAAGTTCAGAGACTTTGGCAGGGCAGTAACCATGGCACAGCAGAGGACTCATGACAAAGTCTGGGAAGGTATTAACTAGGATGCAGGAGAAGGGACAGAGCTGGTGGTGGTGTTGTGAAGTTGAAGCTGAGGGGTAACAGAGCAGAAAATTTCTCAGAGTTTCTGTATCATAAAGGGCCTAGGAGAAGGACTTGCTCCATTAAGTAGTCCTTCTTCATGTAGAAGGAAATGTTGGCTTTTCAGGACTGAAATGGGACGCAGTAATGGGATTGCATCTGCATTGTGTTGTGCCATGCTGGGGAAAAAATACAGGCTGGAGGTGGACTGGAAGAGTGGAGGCAGGAGAACCGTAACAGACAGAGGGTGATAAGGAGGGAGGACAGAGTAGGATGGTGAGATGTCCTAGCAGTTGTGCTGAAGTTATACATCTTGTAGAGGGTGTGATCTTTGCAGTGTTGCAATCCAGGCTGAAATCTCAGGAAAGAAGGAGAAGTCCAACTTCTTTCCCTGAAACCTTTCATTTATTGTATTTCTCCTTCTAAAAATGCCTCTTTCTCTGTGGTCTCCAGAGGGGATTGTTGGTCAGAAAAGTCATCCCATTTGTTACATGCCCTCTAATAATCCAGAGTGGTCAGTCTTCCAGTCTAATAGGTGGTATCCTCAACTTTCACCTTAAGACTGATCTGATTTACATATGTGGGACATTTGCTCTGGACTAATGCAGACTCTTAACCTTCCCTTTGTACCCTTGAAACCAGGGTTAGCTCTGTTATTGTCACTCATGAGTATTTATTTTTTTAAATTCCCCAAACTATCCCATTGCAGAGCTCAGTCAAGCTGGCTCAGCAGAGACATATTGCAAGTGAGTCTCATGCTCTGGTTGAAAATGTGTTGCTGAAAATTTGTAGATCCTGCACAAAATGAAGTGACTTTGCTAGGATTTGGCCAACTTAAGTCCTGGGTTTCTACTGGAGATTGTTCACTCTTGCCTGCTCCTCTTGTAAGTCTCTAGGGAGAAAAGGAATCATCTCCTGTGGTAAATCCAAATCCAGCATGAGTAACTGAGTGCTTCAGATCACTGCATAACCTGGAATGAATCTGAGCCTTGGGCTTGTCTAAGCAAGAAAGCAACAGCAGGACAATTTGTTTCTGAACAACTTATTTGCCTTGACAGATCCCCTTCCTTTCAACTGAGGGGTTCTTCAACCAAAGCTAAACTGACACAAGCCATTTTTCAACTGAACAAGCGTCCACGTAATTGCATCAGGCTGACATCTCCACCTCAGGATGACATGAAACAATCATCTCATCTCATGTAGCCTTCTGGTGCTGAGGTGAAACAAATGTGTTTTCTGCCCATGAGATGATGTGTGATCTCTGAAACCCTTTTCCCTTTTTCTCTTCTGAATGTGTATAAACCTTTCTTCCCTGCAGATCATTTTTCTGCTGATTTAATGACTGTTTTGATTAGTGACAATAAAGTCAGTAGTAAAAACAGCCCTTTCTCCCTTTAGTTTTGGGGGAAAGGTCTATAGAAAGCAAAAGGCCAGGCTACAGTTTAGCACCACCAGTCCATCATTCCTGTCTTGCTGTGCACTCAGAAGCTATAGGTCTCCATCTGAAACAACTGGTATTGATTTCTTTATTGTGTTGCTTCCTTTCTTTATAGTGCAGATGTGGCCTCAATGGCTCTGTATCAAATTAAAGATACATTTAAAAGAATATATGGCTTAGCCATGCAGAGCCTCTTCTCAAAGGATTTAATTTTCAGCCCACTCTTTGGAGGCATTATCACCTGGTAAATGTTAGTCCTTTCCAAGCACAGTGGCTAATATTCAGTTGGTGCCATTACAGGGGCACAAAATAAAGTCAAAATGGGCACTTCAGGTCTCTCCTGTCTACTCCCTGCTTGCAGCTGTCCTGATCAAAGACAGGACTTTGCCAGCTACTGTTTCTGATCTGCTTGTGCAGCTCAGAAGGTGAGTGAGGATGGAGGGTGGCTGGGGGCCTGGCCTGGCACCGCTGCCTCACCAGGGCAGGAACAAGGGCCATGGGGATGGTGTTGGGGAAAGTTTCAGGCCATTCAGGTTATGCTCAGGTACAAGGAGCAGGTGGCAGCAAATTCCCTGAAATTGTCTGGAAAGAGGCACAGAAATTACCAGACAGGAAAGCATTATGATCCCTGAAAACGTAGCAATGTCGTATCTGCAAATTTCTGTCTGTGCATCCTCTACCAGCAAGCGGTGTAGTCCAGCAGGTGTTTGTGGGTAACTCTGTCCATCCTCTCCTTTTGTGTAACATTTATCATTACCCTGGTGTTTATTAGAAAGAAAGGTATGTTCTTCAGTGGCATTGTTATCTTAGCATGGAGCACTGGTGGACAAAAGAGTACAGTTTACCTCAGCTCTCCTCGGCTGAACAGTACCTTTGAATTGAGTCCAAGCCTGCACATGTAGGCAAAACAAAAGTGTGACTTGTTTGTGTGAAGGTTATACTGCATGCTGGCTGATATCATGAAAGCACCTTCCCCTTGGGTAAATCCAGTTATGTTAAGAGAGGTGATCACACACCTTCTCACCACCTACATCCACCTGCTTCTTTTGGCCTCAGCTCTTCCAACTGAAGTGTCCACATTGCTGCTGCCTCAGTGTTTCTATAAGTGCAGAGTGTCCTCTGTTGACATCTCCAGCTCCTTCAGCCTCTGAACACAGCACTTGGTCTTCAAGGGCTGTGAGCAGTTGGCAGTACATTTGTGTACATATACCACATGGCCTTAAGGGAGAAAGTTCTGCCTCTGTGCTCTGTGAAATATCCCAGTCCCATACTCTGTTAATAACAATACTAATAATATTAATAACACTAATAAGATTTTTTTCTATATAGTGCTTATATCACATTATATATATTATATATGAATAACTAGTGCGGGTATCATCTGATAAGCCCTAAGGTGCAGCACTGGGATAAACAGCTACTTGTCCAAACTAGGGATGTCTACTAACCTGCATCTCTCTTTCTTTTTCCAGATCGAATCCCGTAAACGCCTGGCCAGAACAGTGCTGGTCTTCGTGTGCCTCTTTGCCTTCTGCTGGCTTCCCACTCATATCATCTATTTATACCGGTCCTACCACTACTCAGAGGTGGACACCTCAGTGCTGCACTTCGTTGCCAGCATCTGTGCTCGGATCCTGGCATTCACTAACTCTTGTGTCAATCCATTTGCACTCTATTTGCTCAGCAAGAGCTTTCGGAAACAGTTCAACAACCAGCTGTTCTGCTGTAGAGCTCGCCTCCTCATCCGCTCCCAGAGCATGGCCAGGAGCACTACACGAATGACCTCTCTCAAGAGCACCAACCACTCCCTGGCCACCTTCAGCCTTATCAATGGCAACCATGTCTGCCATGAAGGCTATGTCTAAAACACACAGTTGGGGACAGCTGCATGGCATACCTAGTGCAGCTGCTTGGTTCTGCTTTGTGGGGATGGTAAGTAGTGCAAATATCTGTGCACGTGTGCACACGTGTGTGCAAGGAAGTCTGATGCACTCAGAGAACTTGAGGGAGCTGGGAGCAACCCACATATCCTGGTCTGCAGCATGTCTGGAGCAGCAAGTCATGAGCACCTGCTCGCAACAGTACTTTGGACGGGCTGTGTGGCTTCAAGACCTGATGCTTTTAACAGGAGTGAAGTGAGGGTCTCAAGATCAAATCTAGTTTGCCTATGATGGTTCTTCAGCTCCTTCTGCTCAACACCAAACTCAGACATATTTACAGCAGTGACAAAGACCGTACAAGTCCACAAAATTCATCAGAACAGTTGCATCCAGCAGTTCTTGGCAGGACATTTTTTGACACCAAAATAAATCTTTTTTACTAAGGTAAACACTTCTACAAAAGAGTTCATTGTAGGTCTTTACAGACTTTTCAAGTATTTATTGATATTATGAGTACAGTATTAATTAATGATGTAAAAGATATCAAGAGTTTACTGGGGTATGTTGGTAGCCCCATCTGAAATGAGCATTGTCTTGCACTATGTCAATGTGAAAGCAGTAATGTGAATAAATGTAAGTTGGAATATGTTTACAGTTTTCAAATGTGTACGCTTTTGCCATGTCACAGAGGAGACAGCATGTCATTTTCCAGGCATCACTACTTTGCTCTTCCTGCCTTCAAGATGCGAGATAGTGAACGTGTTCCATCACCTGAGATTGCCACCTTCCAGTTCTTGAAGAGAGCTTATAAATAGGAGGGAGAGTGATTTTTTTTTACATGGGCAATTATTGATAGGACAAAGGGGAATTGTTTTAAACTAAAAGAGAGGAGATTGAAATTAGATGCCAGATGGAGATTTTTCACTCAGAGGGCGGTGAGGTGCTGGCACAGCTGCCCGGAGAAGCTGTGGTGCCCCATCCCTGGAGGCGCTCAAGGCCAGGTTGGATGGGGCCCTGGGCAGCCGGAGCTGGTGGGGGGCAGCCCTGCCCACAGCAGGGGTTGGGGTTCAGTGGGCTTTAAGCTCCCTTCAACCCAAGCCATTCTGTGATTCTATGATTTTGTACCACATAAAGTTTAGCTGGGCCTGGCTAAGGACTAACAGAAAATGAAGCACAGCCATTTATCATGCAGTAGTGCTTTGTGAAACATTCTAGTTCTGCAGTATAAACCATTTGCAACGCAAGGACTGATCTCCAACCCATCGTTTTTTTCCTTCTATCTTCACAGAAATCTGTGGAGACAGAGGGACAGTGCTGGCTGGCAGTCTGGCAAGTCAGGCCTCTTTCTGCAACATACACTCCCAAGCAGATACTGTGCCAGGCACCAGCCATCCTGGAAACAAGAGCACGGAGTTCTGCCGATAACTCTCAAAGCATGTGGGCTATAGGACAGGCAATGAAGCTGCACGTGTGATAAAGCAAGCTGCTGCAAATGAGGCCATAAAGCAATCCCCGTAGCGGAATATTGAGTTTTTAATGGCCCTCATCCTCTTTGACAATGATCCATTTTTTCTTGCCATGGCAAAAGAAAAATGAAATCTGGAAAAACTTTTTGTTAGGCTTTAGATGTGAATGAAGAGTAAGTCATATGTGCAGTGTGATCCCCCTCAGCCTGAGCCCACCTCCTTCCCTGACTGACTGTGTGTCCGTGGCTTTAACTTCACTGGGTTGCATGAGGTCCTCATTTACTGCAGTTTTCAGCAGGATGGTGCTTTCCCTGAGCTCCCACCTGGAGCTCCTGATGGCCAGCCCAATCTGTGATGGCCAGACTGATCTGTGACTGTTTCAGAGAGTTCAGTCAAGATCCCAGCTGCTTATGACATTTCCAAATGGAGAGAGTATCTATCTGGCCTTCGATTTTTTCACTAATATTTTCTTCAGCTGTATAGGAATCTAATCAAAGGAATGGCATGCTTCACCACAGCTGTACTGACAGTGCTGCCTGATGTGCCCTCCTGACCAGGAGCAAACAACAGATTACTCTTGCTTTATGAGAGCCTTCAGTAATTGCTGAATTCATATTTACAAGGGAAAGGAGAAAACACGACTGTGACGTGAACGAATTGCAAACACGGGGAAGAGCTCTGTCTGCGGCTCCCTCAGGGCTGCACTCAATGCAACTACAGTGCCTTGAACACAGCAGTGTTACGAAGACGCAGCACCATGGAATTAAATGGGTGTTGTGGCTTTCAGAGCTAGTGACTCCTCTGAGGAAATGAAAGAGAGGGTTTTGGCTCTTATCTGGAAAGTGCTTTCCAAAAATGCAGCTGCAGGTGTCCGCACAGACGCGCCATTGCTTCATTTCCTTGGTATTCCTTTTCTTCCCATTGTTTTCAGAGTTGATGATAGGCAAAACCTTACAGGGACCTACATGTAAAATGTAAACCTTCCATCAGAAGCTAAGATACCTACAACTTCTCCGAATTTCCAGCAATGTATTCCACGGGGAATACTACAGTGCAAATTTTCATTAAATTCTTCATTTCATTCAAATCCCACCACACTTCCAACCCCAATTTCATATCTTTAAGAAAATTCAGTAATTCTGAGAAAAAAAATGACATGGTTCATAGTAAAAAAAAAAAAAGTATTTTGGAAGGTATTTCACAAACTTGCACTCATTTTTTAATATCATGGAAAGAGCTAATCTCAGGTTGGGATTGTTCCTTTGTCATCCCTCTGTTACAATAATGAAAACACTCCATGCAGCATTTGAGGTCAGGGAAGAGAGACTTCAGGAAAGTTTTCTAACTATCCTTGCATGAAACTGAAACAGTTGTAGCTGTAATTGGTTTTTCTGCTTCTTGCTACTTGTCTCATTACCTTGGTTTCAAAAACATGATGTACTTTACACTGCTGCAAAAGCCCAGCTCCTTATCTGGAGCTATTTCAATATTTGCTGGCACACATGCGGTGCCAGCTCTTTGAACCTGGAGCTTTGTCTGCAGCATTGCTTGTGCTCGATAAATTTTCAAAAGCCCAAGATAAAGCCCCTGCCATGGGGCAGGCAACCGCAGAAATGCACACTTGAATGCTTCCTCCTCCTCAGAAATACCCCTGTCTGGGTTTGGGAGAGGCACCGGGGGGTCATGCTTTTTGGGCAATGCTGCATCTTAGGGCTCTGTAAAACAGTTCTAACTAAATGCCACATTCCTTGTGAGGGACACCCCATAAATTCTGTAAACAAGGGAAATTCCCCCTGAGCCAGACAACTCTTTATTTTGAGGGCAGTGAGGTGCTGGCACAGCTGCCCAGAGAAGCTGTGGTGCCCCATCCCTGGAGGCACTCAAGGCCAGGTTGGATGGGGCCCTGGGCAGCCTGAGCTGGTGGGTGGCAGCCCTGCCCACTACACGGGCTGGGGCTGGGTGGGCTTTGGTGTCCCTTCCAACCCAAGCCGTTCTCTGATTCTATTATTTTCTATGTATTTCTATTATTTTCTTGGTCTTCTCTGTGCCATCCTACACATGGCAACCATGTCACATCCCACCAGCTGCAGTGTGTGGGTGGGTTACAAAAAGTCTCTTAGTCAGGCTGCTGCGTTCAGCATGGTAGGAGCATTACTATTTACTACAAAGATGTGGATCTTTCATCTGGGGTCAGAAGTGTTACAGGCCATTAAATATTTGTAACTGCCACCAGATGAATCAGTGTGAAATATGAAATTAGTATTTAACAGGGACTTCTTGAGTCACGTCAGTGCTTTCTCAGAACAGAAACTGTGGCCCAGAGGGCCACTGAGATGATCAGAGGGCTGGAGCACATCTCCTGTGAAGAAAGGTTGAGGGAACTGGGCTTGTTTAGCTTGGAGAAGAGAAGGCTCTGGGGAGACCTCACTGTGGCCTTCCCATACTTGAAGGGAGCGTAGAAACAGGAGGGGGAACAACTGTTTACAAGGGTGGATAGTGATAGGACAAGGGGGAATGGTTTTAAACTGAGACAGGGGAGGTTTAGGTTAGATATTAGGAGGAAGTTTTTCACACAGAGGGTGGTGAAGCACTGGAACAGGTTGCCTAAGGAGCTTGTGGATGCCCCGTCCCTGGAGGCATTCAAGGCCAGGCTGGATGTGGCTCTGGGCAGCCTGGTCTAGTGGCTGGCAACCCTGCCCATGGTAGGGGGGTTGAAACTTGATGATCGAGGTCCTTTTCAACCCAGGCCATTCTATGAAGAAAAAAAAAAAAAAAAAAAAAAAAAAAGAAAAAAGAACCATTTCTATGAAATTATAGAGGATTTGTTAGGAATTTGATTTTTCTGAGATTCCCAAATTCCCTTTGCTCCCATGGAAAGTAATGGGAGATGAAGACACTGAGCAAATCAAAGCTTTCAGATGTTCTGGCTTTAGTTTAGGATTATTCAGCACAGTTTGGTTCAAAAATGATTTTTCATCCATTTTGAAAATCAATGCAAATAATCAAAGAGATTACAAGCAAAGAATCAAGAAGTACATAAATTTTCTAAGATCAACACCAAGTAGAGCATTCAGAGTCCTTCAACTCCGGGTATCTGTGTTGTAGTGTTTCCAAATATTGCCTTTTAGGAAATGGTTAAGTAAAAATTTCAAATGTTTGTGACTTTTTCCTCATGGCAATAGTTTTAAGCAAGAAAAATGTTGGAAAATGAGGGCTGTAATGGTGAACATGAATGTTTATGTTGAAAAAAACCTCTAAATTATGAGTAAGCTAATTAATTTTTCTTTATGCTGAGCAAAAAATAATTTGAAGAGCCTCTAACTAACAAGAAAACATGTACGTGTTCCTGACTCTCACAATTATTTTGACATGTATGGAATGAATGTTTCCATTACAAAATTGAAAGGCTACATTTTTATTCACAGTTAGACAGAAATAGTATACCTTCTTGCTCATTTTTTAGTTTTTCAGCCTTCTGTAAAGACAAGAATTTCAGTGCTGCTTATCTGAGCAGTAAGCAGTTCCCTGAATGTTAACTGTGTGGCTTATTGTGAGTGCTAGGCACCATGATGATAAGGGGACAGCTTACTCTCTCCTTCCTGGCCAACTATTCTGTGATTCAGTGATCCTTCATTAAATCAATAGAGACCTCTCCTACCACCATATCTTCATTTCCAAGAGGAAGAAGGCAGCAGAAGGTAGGAGACAAAAGAATATTTAGATGACTTTATTCAAACCTGAAAGCTTTCTGCACCTGTACTGAAATATTTGTGCTACACTAAGTCAATTTTATTTTATATCTTTTTTTTTAATGACAGCATTTTTATACATGTTGCTATGGGCATCTTGCACAAGGGCTGTGCATCTTACATGCACAGATTAAGCCAGACTGTTCCCTCAACGCCAGTGACCCTGCACCAGTTGAGTGCCCACACATCTCTTCTGGGAAGACCTTGTAGTTCCCAACCCCTTCCTGCTCCTGAAGGAGATGACAGTGTTCCACCTGCTCATTCTGCCTGTAAGCAGGGGCTGAAAGCAGCTACGTGGGCAGAACATAGGGATATGGGAAGTGGGCACAGCGTCGTACAGGATCACTGAAAGGAGAGGCTCATCTCCAAATCATACTTCAGGCACCCCAAGCACTGTTGACCAGGGTTAAGGTTACAGAGCTCCAATAATTTATTCCTCCTCTGTATCAGTTTCTTGAGGACACCCAAATGTTTATTGTGCTGGCCACCTTGAATGTCTCCGTACTTGAAATTAGTGGACCTGGATGTAGATTTATGTTTAACCCATGAGTCTCTACCCAGGTAGGGCGTTTGTGTAGGTCATGCCACAGATGGGGTAAAAGATGGGAAATCCATCATTTCTAGCTGCCTCAATGACATTTATCTGGCTTCTTTGTTCTTCATCATAATCTGTAACTGTAGTTGTAAAATCTTTTAAGAATAGAGACTAAACACCACCCTACTTTATGCTAAGATTACCAATGAAAACTACACTAATTTTATGTTAAAATCACAACCAAAACATATTTTAGAGGTGCCTAATTGCTTGTTTCTGGAAATAGCTACTTCAGACAATTTCTGCAATTAGTTTGACTATTTTACCATAAGTGGATATGAATTAAAGGGAACTGATCATAGAATTCTTTTGAAATAAATGATTTAATTCATCTTAATATAAATCAATTACACTTCATGGTAAAACTCCTGTCTTATGCCAAACATCTTTTGGTAAGTGCTGCTGGTTTTTTTTTTCGAGAAAAGTTAGTCCCTTATGTCCTTCCAGTATGTTGCTTTGAAACGGATGAACCTGGGCTTTGTGCCAGGACATCCAGCTCCATAATCAGAGCAAGCATTACTTCAGGTCACACTACCATTCCTCTGCAGTGTTTTAGTGGTAGGTGAGTGTGAAACCAGTCTGAACTATGGTGTGGAGAGCAGGGATTATAACATGCCTACTTCAAACCATTCTGGGGAAAAAAATGAGGGATGGGGGGGTGGTGGAAAGGATGTTAAAAGAAAGTAAGAATGGCTGACCTACTAGCTATAAATGTTAACGACAGAGTTGAGCGTAGTCCCCCGTGTGGGATGCCTCTCTTACTTGCCCTGAAAAATCTGGCATCAACTGCATGGTCTAGCTGCTTAATTTCCAAAGGCTGATGTCTGTCAGCAGAAGGTCCTATGCAAGTCCACATTCTTCTGATCTTACCAGATGCTGTAGCCCTGGCAACACCATCTGATGCCACATTAGGCAGGCTGTTAAGACAGTTTAACAAGGAGAAGACCTTTCCTTGTCGTTGGTTACCTTGATGGGGCACATAGAAGACCTCACCAGAAGGTGGTTCAGCCCTTTGCTCATTTGCTCTGGGGTTGTGTAGCTCCATGCTGACATGATAGAGGAAAGCTGCTGTGAAATGTCCATAATTGCCAAGTAATCTTTTGATTGAGAACCCTGGCTCAAGCTTTGTTAGACCATAAATCTAATAAAGAATGGCCCACTTCCTCTGTGCCCTGTGGTTATTTACGTATCAGACTAAACAGGAGGAAAGCTAAGGAGAACATCCTTATTCCCATAGTCTCATTCAGGAGAAGACAATAGCAAATTCAGAAAAATCTCAGGCCAGTCACATGTGTACAGTGCTTACACTTTTGCTGTCTATACCATAGGTTGAAGATGAAGAGTAAGAGGCGCTGCTAATCAGAGCCCTTGGTCTCTGGTTACACTACACACCAATAAGATGAAAGAGGCAAACAGTAAGAGTAGTGCAATTTACTGACATTCAAACAGAAACATGGTGATCTTTGAGAAAACTGGGTTTGTTTCTCCCATCAGTGCTGTATTGCCCTTAAGAGAAAAGGTAAGCTGTGATGTATAATCTGAGGAATAGAGTCTAGATTGAAAAAAAACTAATAAACAGCTGTGAAACACTTCCCTAACTCAGTGGTTTGCAGTCCCAAAGGAGAACCCATCTTTTTTTCCAAGAAGCAGATCCCTATGAATAATGGGTGAGCACCAGACTCCAGAAAGGCATTTCTAGTTCAGCTCTTCCCTACTGGAGGAAAAATCAATATGTGCTTCTAAGTGTTCTGAAAATGCATTCAGGACCAGGTGATGGCAGTCTAGAAGAAGTCAGGAATCAATTCAGGAAGCTTGGTGACCTGTTACCATGACATGCACTTTAAAAGTATATTTAAGAGACCACACAGTATTTGCTTTATATAAAAACTGTAACAGAGAGAACCAGTTTCATATTATAGACCAGCTTTATCAGCAGTTCACTCTGAAGACAGATGAAGATATAACCAACTTCATAATGTTTTTGAAATACATGTGTGGAAAATCTTAGTTATGGACTGCAAAACTGTACATATTTTATACAGTATAATTTTAATATCTTCTCTGAATATTCCTTATTGACTTTGTGAAGTAATGCTTGTGTGCATTCAGCCATCTGTCTACAATACAAAGGTCTTGAATTGTGTACAGAGGCAATGTAGTTTATTTTGCTTGAAACACACTTTCTTTTCTCTTTTCCACGTAATCTGACATGAAAAATATTGAAAAACATAATTTCCTTATCAAATGAGATTTTGCACAAATGTTAATGTTTCAGGTCTTTGAAGTAACATTCAGAAGGGGATTTATAAGAAATAAGTTAAAATGTAAAAACATGCTTTCTCATCTGATTGATTTTGTGTGTTGTTTTTTTTTGCTTTGTATATGTTTTCTTATTTTGTTCTCCATGCTTTTCAAAATGTATGTGAGTGACCTATATAGAAATATGAACACAAAGTGAACATTCTATCAAAAGGTAAATATTGGATTACACAGAACTTCTAGCTAATAAAGCGTGAAAGATGAAACAAGAAGGCTTTTGTTGCTTTCTAGTTAGAAAACATCTCAAGCTTAATAAGTATATTTATTCACATTTTTTTTGTGTGTGTATGTGTGTGAAATTTCAAGCACTAGAAGCAGTTATCTTCCAGCAACCAAACAGAAAAAGGCAGAGACATGTCACATAAAAATCAAGGATTCTCATTTCCTGCTGGGTGTCCTCCTCCTGAATCCAGTTTGCTCCTGCAGTCAACACTGCACTGACAACCGATTTGCAGACACAAAGGATTTTGCAGAGGTTTACTACATCTTCAGGGCTCCTATTTCTGCTGCCATTGACATGCAGCAGCAATGGGCCATGGGTGCAATGCAAGGGAATGCAGATGGAGCAAGGGACTCAGAGGACCACTGCCAGTGAAACACTGCAGGAAGTGCCACCTGTAAAAACAACAGGCTCCAAGCAATTCCACTACAATTATTGAATTTGCTTAATAACCACGTGCCATGAAACTCAGCTGCCCTAGGCTGATTAATAAAAGGAGAAATACAGAGGTGTGTTATGGAAGCTCTCCTGTGCTACACTGACATCAGTGGGCTTTGCACCTGGCTTGTTGGGAAGAAACCGTGTGTCATCTCTCATATCATACTTTCATATCAGTTTGCACACCTGTTACACAACAGCTTTGACTCTCCAAGTATCAACTGCAGCTCTCAGGTTGATGGAGACAGTGCTCTTTTTGTGCTTTATTGAATGTAAGATCATCAGTCTATTCCACCAAGCCTTTAACATCTTTCCCATCTTTACAGCAAAAAGCGCTGCTAGCTGGATTCAGGTATTAGATGTGTCAGCGTGCTGCAGAAGGAAGAATGGAGTGGAGTGGAGTGGAGTGGAGTGGAGTGGAGTGGAGTGGAGTGGAGTGGAGTGGAGTGGAGTGGAGTGGA